>NC_054548.1:23546869-23766869 GCF_017654505.1 Polyodon spathula
ATGCCATGATGCTAGCAGGCTACAATTAATTTACTTTGTGACAGTTGTGACAGTGTAGATTGTGGGATCCTGTGTTCATTTTACTAACCCACAAGGGGGAAAAATTATGTTGATGTGGCATTACTTATGTATGAAATTGTATTCTACCAGGGTGTAAATAAAGGCGCATATGTAGTAGGGTTCTGGCCATTTTATTAGGAACCCATCTAAGGTATACATGTAGTGCTGTGGTTCAGTTTGGATAGCCTCAAAGCAGCTTCCTCACACAATAAAGAGATTGAAGCTAGGGAAATAAATCAAATAAAAGTTGCCCTTAATGTTATAATTCGTGGTTTAGCCCTATGCCGCATACAGGGAAAGACCATATTTGGACGTGAATATATGACAACTTTATGTTAGCGCTTGTAGTTTGGTAGACGTAAATCAGAAATTAAAACCTATTATATCAACAGAAAGGGATTAAATAGACCTTCCCAATTATGTTTGGTTGTGGGATGTGTTTTAATGTTTCACATATAAGCCACGCCTCCCAAAAAATATTTATAAATTGTATAATAATACATAATATTTGTAAAACATACACACATACTATTTTTTTCAAAACGATGTAGAAAAAAAAGAGGTCAGATTTGAAATTGTTTGTATAGTTGCAGAGCTATACAGGATTTTGTAATGTGTGTGTTTTACAAAAAAAAGAGCCGAAATGGTGAATGCAAGTCAGCTGTGAAATGATGACATTTTTGTTTTATTCAAAGCTGTAGTGGTTGAACTGAACACTGTTATATGAAGAGGAGGTTAAATGTCAGCAAAACTTGCAAAGAAAATGTACAAAATGAAATTTACTGGTTGCATAAGTATTCAGCCCCTTAAGTCATTACTTGGTAGAAGCACCTTTTGCAGCAATTGTAGCTTTGAGTCTTTTTGGATAGGTCTCTACTAGCTCTGCAGAGTAGGATGGTGACATTTTTGACCATTCTTCAAAGCAAAATTGCTCCAGTTCTGATAAGTTTGTTGGGGATCGTCGATAGACTGCAATCTTCAAGTCTCTCCATAAAGTTTCGATTGGATTCAAGTCAAGACTTTGACTGGGTCACTCAAGAACATTAATCCTGTTCTTGTTCAACCACTCCATTCATGCACCACCCATTCTCCCATCTATCTTGACTAGCCAGTCCCTGCTGAAGAGAAGCATCCCCACAACATGATTCTGCCACCACCATGCTTGACAGTTGGGATGGTGTTGACTGGGTGATGTGCAGTGTTGGGCTTGCGCCAGACGTAACACTTTAAATTTAGACTGAAAAGTTAAATTTTTGTCTCGTCTGACCACAAAACCTTTTTCCACATGTTTGCAGTATTATCTACATGCTTTTTTGCAAACTCCATATGTGCTTTAAGATTAAACTTTTTGAATAATGGCGTCTTTCTTGCCACCCATCCATACAGGCCAGCTTTGTGTAGGGACCGGCTTATTGCTGATGTGTGAACACTGACTCCCATGTCAGAAACTGAACTTTGCAGATCTCTCATGGTCATTGTTGGCTTTAGAATAACATCCCAAACCAGTTTCCTGCTTGCCCAGCTGCTTAGTTTGGGAGGGTGAGCTGATCTGGGTGGTATGATGCATCTTCCACTTCTTAATGATGGACTTCATTGTGTTGAGGGATAATCAACGCCTTTGAAATTTTCTTGTACCCTTCTGCTCTGTGCCTCTTTACTACTTTATCCCTGACTTGTTTCGATAGCTCATTGGTCTTAATGGTTTTTGAAGAATCACTAGGTGATACCTAGTGTGAGTTCACTCAAATTGAAACGCCTTTGTATCCATATGGAAATGGCCCTCTTTAAGTAAACCTTTGAATACACAGGGGTGAAAACTCCATGTTCGAGGAATTTTGTGACGTGATTAAACAACTCGTTTCCTCATACGTTGACTCTATCAACTGATATATATATATATATATATATATATATATATATATATATATATATATATATATATTATATAGATATATAGCAAAATTATCAGTTTCTCTGGTTTTACTATTTATAGGTATGTGTTTGGGTAAAATGAACATTTTTGTTTTATTCTATAAACTACTGACAACATTTCTACCAAATTCTAAATAAAAATATTGTCATTTAGAGCATTTATTTGCAGAAAATGACAACTGGTCAAAATAACAAAAAAGATGCTGTGTTGTCAGACCACAAATAATGCAAAGAATATAAGTTCATATTCATTTTTTAACAACACAGTACTAATGTTTTAAGAGAGTTTTGAAGAGTTCAGAAATCAATATTTGGTGGAATAACCCTGATTTTCAAGAACAGCTTTCATGCGTCTTGGCATGCTCTCCACCAGTCTTTCACATTGATGTTGGGTAACTTTATGCCACTCCTGGCGCAAAAATTCAAGCAGCTCGGCTTTGTTTGATGGCTTGTGACCATCCATCTTCCTCTTGATCACATTCCAGAGGTTTTCAATGGGGTTCAGGTCTGGAGATTGGGCTGGCCATGACAGGGTCTTGATCTGGTGGTCCTCCATCCACAACTTGATTGACCTGGCTGTGTGGCATGGAGCATTGTCCTGCTGGAAAAACCAATCCTCAGAGTTGGAAAACATTGTCAGAGCAGAAGGAAGCAAGTTTTCTTCCAGGACAACCTTGTACTTGGCTTGATTCATGCGCCCTTCACAAAGACAAATCTGCCCGATTCCAGCCTTGCTGAAGCACCCCCAGATGAGGCCAAAATTTTGATCTTTGCCCAACACCTGGTCGTCTAATGGTTAGATGGAGACCTGGAGAGGCCTACAAGCCACAGTGTCTCGCACCCACTGTGAAATGTGGTGGAGGATCGGTGATGATCTGGGGGTGCTTCAGCAAGGCTGGAATCGGACAGCTTTGGCATGAATCAAGCCAAGTACAAGGTTGTCCTTAAGGTTTTGGATTATATTTTACAATTGTTCTACTAATAAAACTGCATTACCAACATTTTGTGTTTGTGTGTTGTCTTTTTTATTTATTTTTAAACAAACAACATTTAACAATCACGTTTACTTGATGAGCTCATTATTTTATACTGAAAAATATATGGAAACCAATTTAAATAGCCTAAATAAAACTTTATTATAACATATTTTAAAACAAATAAATTAAACATATGTATAACATTAACATTTTAACTATTCACATAAAGTGCCACATCTTTAATGGTTACAATGTTATTTTGTTTTGCCTGGTGTTGTCCCATTGATATTGCCAGGCTGGAACCAAAACCCCCCATCTTTAAAGCTGTGTTCTGATGATTTGCTTCTCTTTCATTTAATTCCTGTGCTCATCCATTTAATTCCTCTGCCGCTCCCATTCTAGTTCCAGTTTTTCCTCTTGTAATTTGAAAAATCGTTCCTCTGACTTCCGGAGATAGTTAATTCACTTTCCACACCTGTTTTCATTTCCCTCCTATTAAAAAAAAGAGACATCATTTTTTATTTCAGAACTTAAGTCTCTGCGTCGTTTCTTCGGGATGTTTTTGGTCTTCGTAGCACGAGCCAGTTTCGTTACCCCTCGAGGTCTCTGCCAGACACCCACACGCTGTCAAACCACTCCCAGAGCTGTCAGAGAAGTTCTAGACAGTTAACATCCAGAAGATTTGATTACACGTTGTACATAAAATACTGTCAAAAAATATGTCATCCGATATATATTGCAATTAGTACAAAATGTCAAAGATTTTATTATAAGTTATGTTGTAAGTAATTGTGTCCCTACGTTTATTCCAGTCAATAATTAAATAAAACTTAACCGACACATTGGTGATAAATGTGGCGAGTAATTATTTGAACGATTTACACGTATGAATTATCTTACCGCTCTATTAATACATCTACTAATTTCATTGCATTACTAACAATTATTAACGAATAGAACCATACAAAGAACTCCACGATATTGTTAGAATTGCCACGTCCTGACTTTATGTCGAATTTTTGCATTTCAGTGCTTTTTACCCACACCTTAAAAAAATATTCACTAAACATGGAATTGTGGAGGTACTTATCCTTCTTGTTCGCTTACGACACTCCTTACTCCTCACCCTTTACTGCAACACGTCTTCTACAAAACCTGAGGAGTGTGTTTATGCAAGAAAGTCAGTCTTAACTGACTACACTACAAATACACCTCTTTTCAGACCGAATTTTTTTTGTCGTAGATTTCTTTTTTAAATCGCTTTTAAAACTACGTCGTCATCTTCAAGTTAAATTTTCAAATTCATCCGTTAGTAGTTAGATTTAAACAGAAATTTTATACGATATATCAATCTAATTTTGTCTTTAAAATATCTCATATATAACACACAATATTTTAACACGCTGGCGCGCGAACGTCTGCTCAACGAGTTTCTAAATTAAGACAAACCGAGACCCCAAAACGTATCAAACATTTCCAACGTCTGGGGTTTACATCTCCGACATAGAATTGTAACTTTTTTTGCAAGGACAACTTTTTGCGTAAGTCTTGATACCCCCCCCTGTTCAAATGTATTACAAAACGGCCTGTCGTGCTCTTCCCAGAAGCTACTTCTTGACAACCCCTCAGCTCATTCATGCGCGGCATTATACTGGACATTTTAACATCAATTTCTTCAACGTACGGAAACGTAAGAAGGTCTTTCTTATTACTCCGACTGATACACTGTTGGGGTAAGTTCGTAAGTTACCAGCCGTTGGGTTTAAAGACAGTTAAAGTAGTATTTTGCCTTTGTGGATCCCGAGAAGAGCAGCCATTATCTTTGAATAACGACAGACAATTCAACAGGGCTCGATGTGTCGTTTTGTTATCCAATACACAGAGGTTTTTTGGGAGAAACTACCACTGACACCTCAACGCACTCGTCTTCGGTATTAGAAAGTCTTATCACCTTAACAAACAGTTTTTGTGTTTATAAAGTTTTCGCCAGAGTTGTTTATCCCACCGAAAAACAATAAATAATTTATGTGTCTCCAAAACCGAGATACTTTTTGAGTGCCAGACGTGACAATAAACCATAAGTGAATGTGGTGAGTGACTGATCAACACAGTTTAAAAAAAAAAATTTTGAATGGGTTAAGAATCGAGTGAAGTAGTGAAACTACAAAACCAGCTTCCGATGTCTGGAAAGTTTACCTCATTGGGTAACTTGAAGTCGACTGATACAGTGCGCCTACATTCAACAGGAGAGTTTTAATCCAGTTTGGAGAAATTTGTTATGTATCACTGATACAGGGTGACACCGTTACACACACAACACTTGTATTGCGCGGCCTTAGCACTAGTTACTGAAAAAAAACCTCCCCCCCCCGCAAAAAACAACTACAAAAACCCCCCCCCAAAGGGGTGGGGAAATAAACAAGTTGGAAAGGGATTTTATTGTATCCAGGTCTGGTGACCAAATAATAAGACTCTGGAAATACACAAGAACATGTACAAAACCTGGCAATACCAGCTCGGGTAATCCATGTTTGGATCGGGTATACATAACACATGGTCACCATTCCTGGGTGTGTGCAGTAGTGCTCAACACAAGACGATACATTTTATTAGTGACAAACAAAACACTGTTCCGGCTTAGTGCTGGCCCTTGGCAACAGCTCGGGTATCATGTTTAGCCATCTAGTTATATACAACACAAGACAATTACACAGACAAACAAAACAAAACAAAAACACTCACGGGGTCTCTTCCTTACAGTTCAAAATGCTTTTAAACCAAACAAAGGAACAGATACATCGCTTTGAACCCTATTTATACCGTCACTCATGACCCCTTGCTAAACGACTGCAGTTACTCCTTGTGGCAGAGCAAAGCTCTGCCCTTTTTAAATTGGCAGGGATGGGGTTAACTTCCCCTACCTGCCTTGGTTCATTGTGTTCAGGTGGCTGGGGTTGATTAGATGATTAGTTTAATTAACGATCAATCAGCGCCCAGCCACCTGACATAAAAGGAGGCCTCTGCTTCTCATTTGGAGAGAGGGAGCTGAGGAAGCAGGTTGTTTTTTTTTTTTTTTTTTTTGGTTGTTTGGAAAGTTTGAATCCAGTGAAGGCATTGCCCAGCCTGGAAATTGTTATTTTTGTAAATTTTGCTTTTTGTCTTTCTTTGTGTTTAAATTGCTTTGTTTTGACCCTTGTGCCCTTTCATTTTTGTGTTTATTTATAATAAAATAGTTATTTTTTTGAACTGCAGTCTGTCTCTGGGCCTCTATCCACTCGCCAGCCTGCCACGTTTGGTGTCAGAAGTGGGATAGCGCCACCTAGAGGCTCAGAGCAGTATTTTTGTTTTGTTTTGTGGAATTTTGGGGATAATTTTTTTTTTTTGAAAAAAAAAAAAAAAAAAAAAAAAAAAAATGGGAAAGAGCAGACAGCGGCAAAGGCAGGAAAAGCAGCAGCAGCTGAAGAAATGTAAGCTGCTGCAGCCACCGCTGGAGGACCCGGCCAGCCTCTTCCCCTGGTGTTCCTGGTGCGGGAAGGAGGACCATTGTTGGCGGTCCTGCCCAGACGTGCCACCGGCAAACTGGTGTGGCCGGTGTGAGGAGGACGGCCACAACTGGGCAGGATGCCCCTACAACCAGGCCCAGGAAGAGGTGCCGTGTTCACCCCGGGCATCAGGGGCCACCCCACTACCTCCAGCACCACCACCTTCACCACCGTCCCAGGAGATCTGGGACTGGTTGATGCACCCTGAGGCAGACCTCGTCCACGATCTCCCCATAGTTATCAACACGCTGTGGCGTCAAGATGGGGAGAGGTGGGAACAGTGGGAGGAACAACACCACCCGGCCTCCTTCCCAGAGGTTGCCCTCATGGTGGTTAATTACCTGGCGGTAGACATGGGAGATGCCCCGGTCACTCCAATAAAGAGGGGTGAGCCGTCGCTCCCAGAGCCAGAGAGGGGTGAGGAGCTGCCGTCGCTCCCAGAGCCAGAGAGGGGTGAGGAGCTGCCGTCGCTGAGGGAGGAGCTGCCGTCGCTCCCAGAGCCAGAGAGGGGTGAGGATCTGCCGTCGTCCCCAGAGCCCGAGAGGGGTGAGGATCTGCCGTCGTCCCCAGAGCCCGAGAGGGGTGAGGATCTGCCGTCGTCCCCAGAGCCAGAGAGGGAGGAGCCGCCGCTCCCAGAGCCCAGAGGGGAGGAGCTATGGCCCAAGGATGCCTGCCTTGCACCGCCCAGGGATGCCACGCCTGCTCCGCTCAGGGATAACACATTTGGATCGCCTGGGGTTGCCTGCTGCTCCGCATCGCTTGGGACTGCTGGTGTCTCCTTTTTGTTTTCTAGGGTTGCCGAGGGAGTTCCACCAGAGGGAGCCGGGCCGCCGTCGTTGCCGTACTACCTTGGAGATCCGGGGCCCCCTCAACCAAAGAAGGCTTGGGGGCTCAGACATCAACCCCGCCCACCACCACCCACCATAACAGCCCACCCAGGGGACATAATTGGACTCTTGGGGGGGGGGGGGGGGGGAGTTGGCCGATTGCGGCCGGTGTACGTTGTACATGGGGGGAGGTGTGTGGCAGAGCAGAGCTCTGCCCTTTATAAATTGGCAGGGATGGGGTTAACTTCCCCTACCTGCCTTGGTTCGTTGTGTTCAGGTGGCTGGGGTTGATTAGATGATTAGTTTAATTAACGATCAATCAGCGCCCAGCCATCTGACATAAAAGGAGGCCTCTGCTTCTTATTTGGAGAGAGGGAGCTGAGGAAGCAGGTTGTTTTTTTTTTGGTTGTTTGGAAAGTTTGAATCCAGTGAAGGCATTGCCCAGCCTGGAAATTGTTATTTTTGTAAATTTTGCTTTTTGTCTTTCTTTGTGTTTAAATTGCTTTGTTTTGGCCCTTGTGCCCTTTCATTTTTGTGTTTATTTATAATAAAATAGTTATTTTTTTGAACTGCAGTCTGTCTCTGGGCCTCTATCCACTCGCCAGCCTGCCACACTCCTGTTATCTGATTTTCGGTTTTAACCGATAAAAAACCCACGATAACAAAAATGAAATCGGTGGATAGCCAATAAACACCGGAAAACACAAGAAAAACTGTGGAAATGGTTAACCAATTCACAATGACTTTACCCTTTTTCAATTAAAATAAAATAAACAATAATAATAGTAATAATAATAATAAATACATTTCCCAGTACTGTTGGGCAATGTTCCGCCTTCCTGACTTGCATCTATCATTGATTCGTTCTGAATACTTTAAACCCGCCCCAACTACTGAGCGACAGCACATTCCTACATTTCCATTGGAGACTCCGCTTGCGAGATTTAAAACAAAATTACAATCAGGATTGAGGCTTGTTAGTGGGATTTAAGGCTGTATTACACTTAAAATACGGAGGATTTCAAACAGAATTGTGGCAAAATGTACAAAAATGCCTACACACAAAAACCCCAGAAGAACGTGCCGTGACCATAGGGATTTCATTGTGCAAGACAGCAAAGGAAAGAAGGTACAACTTAAGTGTGCAAGTACTGTCAAGTTACGACTATTCATATTTTGACAGGAAAAAAAAAAACGCTCAAGCATTTCGGAAAGTAACCAAAAGCACTAATTTCATACAGTATAACAAAAACAAAAGCCCTGAAAAAAAACAAGTTACATAACTCAAATACAATTAATAAAACCTGAAAAACAGAAGCCCTAATCATATTCCATTTCAGGATAAGAACGAGACAATTTGAGAAAACATGCATTTTGGGCTGTCTTTATATTCCATTCAGCTTTTGTTCATCTTAATTCGAAGATGTAGTCAAAACACTTTTGTAGATCAAAATAAATGTTACAATCCCTGTTTTCCAATGAACTGCATTGTTGTCCCTGAAACTCCTCCTGGAGTTGTCCTGTCGGTGTCTTTAGTTTGGTTCAGTAGGATTTCAACATATTTTTATTTGTTATTTTTTATTGACCAATGTTTTACCACCATGAGTGGATCCCTGAACGGAATGAGATTTCTAAATGTTTTGAAGCAATATGACTAAAAATAAACTTTCAAATTTCTCCTCAGCTGGTGGCAGCATTTGGGATACTCTACAGTGCTTTGACATGTGGAAATGTTTTACAGAGAGTGAGTTTTCATTTAGACAACACAATTTCATGGAGTATAAATACAGTACAAAATGCATGTTTCAGGATTTTAATATTGGATTTTCACATTATTTCCTTCTGGTTAACTTCACAAAACAAATCTTTTATCTGTATCTTTTATAAAGCCTCCCTCGTTGAAGTGAACAATCAAAAATTTCAATGTGGTTACACAGTCAACAGCTTAAACGTGCACACACATTTTCGGGATGCCGAATTGTCATAGGGACGAACTGTCGGTAGATGGGGCGAATTGACACAGGGACAAATTGTCAGGTGGACTCATTGTCGCGGGTCGAATTGTCAGGGATGAATTGTCATACACCCTAGCTAGAGTACTGGAGGGCTGAACATAAGCAGCAAACAGTTTACAGAAAAATAAATTGTGTTACACATCAGCACAGGTGGAATACACATACTAAGAAACCTACTGCTGCATTCAATTACATCTTCAATTTCTCTGATCACCTTTTGCGAGAGATCACTTAGATAAATTAAAACAATATTCTTATTTATTCAATGGAATAGTGGGTGCATTTTACATGTCATTTAATCAAAGAACAATAATGTACAGTATATAATATAATTCCAAAAAATAAAAAAACACAGAAGAATATGCTCAAAGAGACATTCACAAGAAACAACTAGTATGGTAAAACAGGTGGTGACAGTTTTTATAACCATGTTAGCAGAATTAACATTACTGCCTCATTCCCCCTAATGGGATGGCAACAACAATGAACATGCTGCTATTTTCTCCAGAAATTTACAATTACTGGTGAAATTATCATAAATAGCATCTGATTCTCACAAATTATACAAGGTGATGATTGTCTTTTATACCATGAAAATTAGCATGTGGTTGAAGGGTGTGGTAAATTACTGTTATTATATTAAACAAACATCTGGAAAACACTGCATTTGATATTGATGGTGTATCAGAATGCAGCTCCAAAGGAAAAGCATCATAAAACAATCTTTATGAATATCACCTGTGTGTTTAAAGGTTTCAGAATCGGATTTCATCTTTTTGTTTTTGTTTTTAATTGCACTCAATTATTCCTAAAATAAAAAATTGTATTGTACAGTCAACATTCGTTTATCCAACCTTTCCTGTCACAGGTTCCCCGAAAGATAAATGAGACTGACAGTTTCATGTATGTATATATATATATATATATATATATATATATATATATATATATAT
The DNA here is from genome assembly GCF_017654505.1 of Polyodon spathula. Taxonomy (NCBI): domain Eukaryota; kingdom Metazoa; phylum Chordata; class Actinopteri; order Acipenseriformes; family Polyodontidae; genus Polyodon; species Polyodon spathula. The sequence goes on from NC_054548.1 coordinate 23,557,176, forward strand.
ATATATATATATATATATATATATATATATATATATATATACAGTGCTCACCCTTTATAATGCTATAGTGGGGGGCCAATAACAAAGTGCTATTTGTGTTCTGCCATGTAAAGAGTATAAAAGGGTATCTGTAATAGCATTATGTGTGTAAGCAAATCTTTACTTGTCCTACTGTACCTGGATGACTCCCAAATGTCATGCCCAGGATAGCCTGTGAACTCGTTTTCTATTCAACTGCCTGAGAAAGCAATCATGCACAACCTCTAGAAGCTGTTTTTCTACTATCCGTATCCTAGTCAATATGTGGATAATTGAAATACTGCTCTGATCTTTTATGGGAATCTTTTCTTTGAACACCACATTCAGGTCTTTTTGTAATGTCCAAGATACAAAAGTCCAGAATGGCATTAATTCATGTTCTGTTCCTGCACCCATATGGTCTCCGGTTGTATCAACTGTTTTATTCTTGCACCCCTATGGTCTCTGGTTGTATCAGCTGTTCTGTTCCTGCACCCATATGGTCTCCAGTTGTATCAGCTGTTCTATTCTTGCACCCGTATGGTCTCTGGCTGTATCAGCTGTTCTATTCTTGCACCCGTATGGTCTCTGGTTGTATCAGCTGTTCTATTCTTGCACCCGTATGGTCTCTGGCTGTATCAGCTGTTCTATTCTTGCACCCGTATGGTCTCTGGTTGTATCAGCTGTTCTGTTCAGTGGGGTGCCAGGATTCCCGCAGTACTAATTCTGAGTAAAGCATAACCGGCTTACTGTATGTGGTTTGGAATGCTTCAGTCTTTCAATTACTGGTGTAGAATCACCTGCACCAATGTTCCTAAGCATCTACTTGTCACAAAACCCCTTATTTTAAGTAGTTAATAGCATATACTGTACAACAACCACTAGCGTTGATCTCTTTCAGTACTGTTGTTAATGAAAATATGGGCTCTTCTCACAAAGCTTCAGAGTTATTTATTGTGAATACCAGACTTTATTGAGTCCATCAAAACATGATTTAACTGTTCAATTAAAGCTCTGTGAATAGGCCCACTTGAGAGAGAATGATGTTAGAAAATGAGTAATAATGTATTATTTTCAAAATAATAATAAAATACACTACCTAAAGACTGAAGTGTACGAAGAGTAACAATGTACTCAAACCGTACCATTTGTAAACACACACCAATCAAAATAGGTCATTTTTGATATTATGTGAAACAGCATCAAAGTTTAACACCCTGTGCTGATAAAAACTTAAATAGTCCCTGCATTCAATTCAGCTTACACAAATCTTTTTTTTTATGCACATTTGATAAACTAATATTCTCTATTATTTTATCAAATGTGATACATTTTCTGAGCCTAATAATACTGTGATGGACCCTGCATTGCAGGAATATGTGCAACCCAGTGGCACTGCCAGTCACAACCTGAGTGTGAGTGTTGTCACAAATACATAATAGTAGCGCTATACCTTTAAGAGTAACTGAGCTATGGCGAGGCGAGCGCTGAGGGCGCTCCAGCTTGATAAAGTTGTTTACCAAGGTGGTGGGCTCTATTAACAGTTAAATAACCCACACTCAACAATGGCATTACTAAAAGAATAATGTTTATCTGCTTGTTTCAAAGAATGACCAAGATACAGTTTCTGGTACAGCTAATAAAGTACTCCTTCACAATTATAATTCCCTCTTTTACCTTTGGTGTAAAAATTCAGAATATCCACAAAAAGAAATACAGGCTTTTACATTTCAGCATAAACAATGAAAATACACACACATAGCATTTAGTTGCAATGTTTAGATATACTTGTGCAGCTCAAACTACTTGAATACTTGCTTTATACAGTAAAGAAAATAAACCATTTAAATGCTGCTCATTAAGCTACAGCTTAGCTACTTTCTTCTTGTGTTCTTATATATTTATTTTAGTTCTCAAAGTTACTGTTTAAACCATAACAACACGTGTATTATTATTTACACAACGACATCAGTCTCAGTTACTCACATGCATTCCCATTCATGCTTCAGTTTTCCCTTTTATAATTTGCAGTGCAGCACCTAATTGCTGATGCACTTTATAAGAGCTTTACTTTGCCAGGCCTCTAATTTACCATGCGGCCCCGATTTTAATGTCTAAATTCTAACCCACCGTCGGTATACTGAACCAGAAACCTACTTTTACCCCTTTCCAGTAAACCCCGATCTCACCGGAATTATGTTTCCTGCCCTGACTACCTCGTCAGTTTTTACCGTCTTTCTTTTTCCCCGCTCAGTCCGTAAGGCTGTTAATTCGTCTCGCTACCCTGATCAGTCACCCACTACCTTCTCTCCCTCAGACCCTTTTCTATTTCCTGTATTACCGGAGCATCTGCCAAACGAAATAACAAGTAGGCGGAACTTCAATTTCCTTTGTACAAACTTGCTGTCAATCATTACCCATTCTCATTGAAAATGGTATTAACATTTAAAACAAAAAAACAAAAAACAAAACATAGCAACAGAACTGCATTTTAGCAGACTGCATGACCCCTGTGTTTGATTCATTACAATACTATGCATAAGTCAAAAAATAACTAAAGGAGCAAAATCATTTCCTGTAACCAAACTTTAACCATAAACTAAAGGTGACCTTTAAAGCACAACAAATACTAAAGGAAGAAAAAAAAAGAAATAAAAAAAAATCAGTAGGTATTTTGTTTCTGCTCACTGAATCCATCCATTATCTGTAACTGCTTAATCCTATAGAAGGCCGCAGTGAGCCAGAGCCTAACCTGGCCTACATAGGGGGGCGCAAGGCATGACTACACCCTGGATGGGACACCAGTCCATTGTAGGGCAACTAGGGACAATTTAGAGAGGCCTAGCCAGCAGGTCTTTTGACTGTGGGAGGAAACTGAAATACCTGGAGAAAACCCACGTGAACACGGGGAGGACATGCAAACGTCACACAGACAGACCCCTGAGGCTGGAATTAAACCCAAGACCCAGGAGCTGTGAGGCAACAGCGCTAACCACCATGCCACTGTGCTGCCCTTTCACTGAATCCTTAAATACTTAATTATGCCTTGAAGCTTATAGTGTTGCACACCTGATGTACAGTTAGTTGCTAAGTGTAATAAATGTGCATATGTTAATAAGAATAGATGGCTTTGAAATATTAAGCCAAGTAACTTTTTCAGACAGAGTAGTTATACCAATTATAACCCTTGCATTTAAAAATACTCAAAAAAAAGAGTGTTCTGCCCATCTAAGATCACTCGGTTCCTAGTAGCTGATTGATCTCATATTCTGCCTCAACAACATGACTATGTAGCCCGTTCCATACCCTCACTCGTATGAAGAAGTGTCTCCTTCCTTCTGTCTGAATAGGACTGCCCTAAGTCTATCTTCACATAGTTGTGAGAAGGAATCAGTGTAGTCTCATGTAAGCATGTTGTTTTATTAAACATTATGTTTTTCTACCCTATTCAAACTGCCTATTCCACCCTATTCACACTGCCTAATTGATGCAAGATTATCACATTTTGAAAACTTGATTGTGAATTTTGTGAATTATATAGTTTCAAGGTGTGTTTATTATCCATTATTTAGGTAGTGTGAATAGTGCATTCAAATCTCTCCTTATACCACTTTATCTAATGCCCTATTCAAGAGTGATCAGCATGCATTAAAACGTGATTGTCATTCACTTACTTCACAATCACAATTGAAGGAAATGCACGTCTCTTAAAATGTTTCGGTTCATCTGATTATCAAGGCAAAATTATTACATATATTCCTGATAGACAGATAGTGTAGTATGTTATAGAAGAGTAGAAATAATAGCTGATACTGTGGGTAAAAACAATTGATTCAAAGGCAGTCCGGAGAAATGTCTTATGTCAAACCGGGGATAGTCTTGACCAGCAATGGATAAATAATTTTGTTTGACTCAAGAATAAATATCAAGAGAAACCGAATGTGTATGTTATTCATAGTTTTTCTTACTCTTATGGATTAAAACAATTACATAACCAAAAAAAAACCTCTACTCACTCACCCCTTTCCTTTTGTGATTAATTTTATACATAGGAGTGTATGCCTTAGGAAATATATAGGCTCTGTAATCTAAGGGAGGAGTTAGTGCATTCTTTGATCTGAAGCAGAAAGGTAGGCCAAGCTTGTTGCAAGTCATCTATAATGTATCTGCCATCTAACCTGTTGGGATTCTCTTTCAAGGCAAAGAGAACTGAAAAACTAGAGCTAAAAACCAGAGTTAAATAGCACATGCTTCACACTGCCAACAGTTTAGCCTGAGAGCATCACTCTTTGTACCTGTCAAAAAACGTGGCATATCAGGCTTCTGTGACAATTCTTTCAGTTAGGCTTTGTTACCCTTTTCATTGGTGTACATGGATTCAGTATTGTAAAGTAAAACTGTTGTATTCATTATTAAATTGCATGAACATTTTTTCTTTCTTTTTTTTTTAATACATTTTTGAGATGAACATAGTACTAAGAGACGTCTGAAGGACGAACAAGATGGAACAGGTCATCAGTGATGTTCCCAGATAAAACTCCCTATTTCTGTGATACTTTGCTCAGTTTGTTCTCTTTTCTTGTAATAATGAAACAGTGTGATCGTGTTACTACACATTGCATAAACATATATCTTTTTTTCTGCCTCTGCTGTGCTATTTTGTTATTTTGGTGGTCACATTTGTAATTCTGAGCCCCTCACCTCAGTATGTTAATTCCCCCTCTTGTTAGTACGTCTTCAAATTCCAATCAGGAAGCTCCATTAGTGGGCAGTGTCCTACAGCTTCAGACTCTTATCTTCATGTCACAGTTATTAAGGTTCTATTGCTTAATTAATTACCTGTCAATAAGTGTCACTTATTAGGGTTCTATTGCTTATTACCTGTCAATTTCACTGTCATATGTAGCGTCAGATTGATGTGGGTTTTATAAGGCAATTATCATTCTGCATTTAAGAATAGAATCCAAATTTAGATGTCCTGGTAATAGATAATTCTTGACAGGTTGTCTGGACACAGAGAGCATCTTTATCTCCCAAGAGTAAGAATTGCCTTCTGAACCAAAACATATATATGAGACTGATTTAACGATGCTTTGGTTATCAAATATTAACAAAAGTAAGCATTTGTGTTACTAACAATACCCCTGATTAGACCAGCCTTCATCTTAAATAGCTGTCAGGAATGCAGTTGTAAACTTTAAGGGAATCTCTCATATTGCGTTGGATCGCTGATCAATCAGCGGGAGTGGGTTGTTATTGTTTAAAGTTTCTTTTCTGTACTGTTTAGTTTAGTTAATTCTTCCTTTGTGTATTATTTTAGTTTAGTTGGTGCACCTTTTAATTTTTCTTATATTTAATTTTATTTCTAATAAAACTGTTCCTTTATATTCACTAGAAACGTTCTCTAGTCTGATTATTTCGATAAAGGTCGGGTTCTACATGACTTGAATTCAAATAAGGTATTTTATCATTACAATTTAAACTAATCTAAACACACATATACCTTGCACACTACACATATATCTCACAATCTTTCTGAATTGTCATAAAATAAATTAAAGCAAGTGCTATTTAGACATGTGTAAAATATCTGCATAGTTTACTTTTCTTTAAAGCAAATAGTTTATAAGCCAATTCTAATTCATTTTGAATGAACATTTCGATGTGGCCAAGCTCAGGCATCCCTGTGTTGTCAACTTTATTAATTTAAAAAGTTACCTTAATAGTATATGTGTCACGGATTATTAGGAGAGCAGGTTGGCTATAATATCATCTTCATCAATATTTTAATTACGTTCAAGACAATGATTATTTAAAGTGTCAAACTGAGAGGCAGAAGACATTGCCTGATAAATATATGTTTTTAAATGTTAATTACCTAGACAATTATCAACCATATACTGGATTGCATAATGAAGGGGTTCATAAAAAGAATGTTTCAAATGGCTATACTTGTGCTTAGTGTTTGACATCTCATTAATTCCTGCAGAGATGCACACACCCATATGTACACAAGCAACACTTAAGTTTTAAGAATATATTGAACCGCTTATCCAGTTATAATGGAACTTGAAAGGAGAAGATCTACATAGTTAGAGAGACAAAAGAAAAGCTGTTTAAAATAGTACAGTAGGTTAGGGAAAATCTTTTTCTAGAGGTATTTAAATAAAGTAATTATCCAATCATGATTGCCTGTGGACCCATCCTTTTTTCTCCCCCAAGAGCTCACTCCCAACCTATTTCTGTGGTTATAAGAGAAAACAAATTTATTTAGATGACCATCAAGTACTTGAACGGACTGGCTATTTTTTAAAGGAAATCACTGCCATTTTATTAATTATATTTATGGATCCAATCTCCAGACCCTGGGAAAGTCTTGTGGAAGTGGATATAGCTAATTATATGTTCAATAAGCAGATCAATGGCAAGTACCAGTAGATAAAGAGTGCAGGCTATTCTCTGCACAAGATAAGTAAAATTAATTGTATATAGCAGTTAGGAGGTAGAGTGAAGGGCAACACTCAATGGTAAACGTGTCTTACTTTACATAAAAGGGTATGTCTACAATTATATTGCATTTTGAAAAGGTGGTCACTCTAATTGGGAGTTCTATTTTGGCCTTTGTGCTTCTGTGGGTAAGGGAGAAAATCCATGTCATAGTTCAGCCATCCCAATGGGCAGGTATGCCAACAATCAAAGCCTGGGCTGGCCTTGCCCCCAGCATACATGCCAACAGTGCCTATGTCATCGGAGCATCCCGATGCATGGAAGCAAATTCACAACATAAAAATCAGTTCTCTTACATGCACACTCCTGTTTCTCCTATATTAAGCTGCAGAGAAGCTGTAAAGGCGACTTTGGTTGCCATTCACAGATGAGATTATATCTGTTTACAGAACCACTCCTTAGGTTAGTGATACTCGTGAGATCCAGTCACATTGGAGAAGTATATAGTTTCGTGGCAGTACGATTTGATGTGTAGAATGTCAGTAAGCAGAGTCAATCAGACATAAAGATTGCAGTAGATGCTACCATTTGAATCATAGGGAAATCACTGTACATGAACAGCAGCCTGATTGTAGGACAGAAGTTAAGCCAAAAAGAAGAGAAAAAGTCTAGGTCTTTAATTAAAAAAATACTAACTTATTCTTAGTAGATTTAGTTTAAAAAAAAAATAATTAAAAAAGAAAAAAATACTGAAACTGTACTTTGTAGTACAGGACTGCAAAACGCTGACGCATTCAGTTGACCCATACATATTCTACGTATTTGTATGTTTGAATTCCTATCTAATTTGTTGTTTTATACCATACCATGTAACATAGACTTGGTATGCAGGCAAGGAATTGTGCTGGCATTTAAAGACATCCTCGTTGCTAGAGTGAATCTGATTCCTGTATTGCTGGACATCATTAAAGGTTGACACCACATGCTGAAATCAAGTTGTGAGAATCATCCCTGGAGTAGACAAAATTATCACTCCCCTATAACTCCATGGTGCAGATACTTTCAGAGTCATTAGAAAGATGGAGGTGGGTCAGACTCAGTGTGAAGGGCAGAAGTCTCCTCGCACAGAGCAATGAACAGAACGTGAAAAGGTTACAATTCACTCCAAAGGGAATACATTCATTCAATCAGTCAATCAATCAATCTTTATTTTATATAGCACCTTTCATAGTGGACCACCATCACAAAGCACTTTACAAGATGCAGTAACAACAAGAAAATCCATAATACTTCAAACACAGAGGAAAGTGCATAATACATGATAGTAGCATAATACATGAAATAGTACATTTAATACAGTGGAAAGTGCATGATACATGATGGTAACATAATATGTGAAATAGTAGCAGCAGCACAGCAGCTAATAGCAGATATCAGGCTTAAAGAGCATGGAAAGCAAGAGAGAAATGGGAACATCGCGCACCAAGGCTGGGACAGAGTTCCAAAGAGTCTGAGCCATGAAGCTAAATGAGCGTTCTCCAAGTGTGGTGCACTTTTGCTTGGGGATAACAAGCAGGCAAAAGTCGGAGAACCTCAACTTGGGGGCAAGGAACTAAGCGGGTCAGTAGGTCCTCGGGACCGGTGTGATGAAGGGCATTGTAGGTGAGCAGGAGAGTTTTGAAAATAATCCAAAACTTTACAGGTAAATAATCCTGAACTTTACAGCTAAGTAATCCTGAACTTTGCAGGTAAATGAACTAAGATGTATTTGTATGTCTCATGCTGTAGACTATAATAAAGAAACAATCCTACTGAACAAGAAATTTGGGTAGGTATAAAATAGGGACCGGATCGTTTCTCACAGTTGCATGTTTCACCCCAAGCCTGTTCTTCAGCATTTTTGGAACACTATCCCCTTCACTTTCTCTAAACTGAAGCACATTTATGTGTTGTATCAGAAATATAATTCCGATATTGCAGTGAAATGTTATATTATAGTGTTACAGGACACGAAACATCTGTGAATGTGGGTAATATCGGCACAAGCAGAAGTGAATGGACCAAGGCTGAAAACCATGGCCTGTTTACCCATACACAGACACTTGCAGTTCTATAACGCTATTCCATTGTTGTTTTCATTGAAAAGAGGGAAAATATTGAGGAAGAGAATATTGTTAAGTGTGATTGTGATGTCAAAGTTTTTAATTGACTTTGCAGTTGAATGGGATTCTGAGAGTGGCCTCAGGTGTGATTTTTTTTAAGCAACTGTACTGTAATGGAGAATACAGCAAGGTAATAACTAAAAATAGTACACTTTATATAATGAATTGCTTTTCTCCTTTTTTCTTTTTTAATTAAAATAAATAATTCATTATTTTAACGTAGGTTACTTGTCAGTTTTCTCTTACCTCTGAAGTTGCTAAATTATTGTGTGTTCAAACCTACTCTTCATACAAAATTAACCTACCTTTCATACAAAATTATGTAGCCAGGGTTTTGACAAAATCTAAAATATCCCAACATTACCCATTTTTTAGCCTTCACATTGATTTACTTTTACCTGATTTTTGTACTTTTAGGCAAAAAGTGGTCTTGGCCCTCTCTATCTCCCCGACCTACTTCCCCTTTATGAACCACCTCACTCCCTGCAAACAGTTGAAGCTGGCCTCACGTAGTTGTCCAGGATGAGACTGCATAATTGAGATGACCAAACCTTCTGTCCCTACACACCTAAACCTTCCTGCTCACATTCAAGACTCAGTCTTAATTATTGCTTTCAAGTCCTGAATGAAAAAACGACTCTGATCTCTTAACTTAGTTTTCTTAATAAATTAGTTATAGTGCACCTACTTTGTATTTCTTTGTACATTTGAAGCTGCTGCTATGGTATTCTACAATGCCTTGGGTGGCTTGCCTTGAAAGGCAATATATTGTTTTGTTGTCATCAGAGTCAGTTTCAGTTTACACATAACTAAATCCACTCCTTTTGGAGGTAGGGTATTTCTAAAATAATTTATCTAATAGCTCTCAGGTTCAATTTAAGTGTGTACCAGTCTGTTTCCACAGCTTTTGTGTCTTTGTGTAAAGTGGATATATGTTAAGAGTTATGCAGAGGTATTTTTATCCTGGAGGTTAGAAAATGAAATCATCAGATAATCTCCCTTGTATGAGGGAGAAATAAACAACAAAGTTAAGAAGAATGCTGCAAATGCTTTACAAGCATCCTTATCATCTCTTGTTGTATTGTTGGCTCCAATGTTGGCAAGTATACTGACAAATATGACACATAATGTACATCATTTATTTATATCGATTGTCTTTTACTGATGAGGTGTCATATGTACTATATATAACTGTTGGAAATTGCTTTAGAGATTGCTGATCATTTTCATTCTACAATTTTGGCCTAACCATGTTAATTATCCATCACATTATTTATGCTGTATTTTCTTGTCAGGTCTGGATTGCTGGCTGCTTTCATCACTTTAGTCCAGTTTGATTCGAGTCCAATTCAGTGACATCTCTTTTGGTTAGCAGGAGGATATAATTGTTTTGTATGTTTCAGTAAGTAGATGTCAATTGAACAGAACATTTCCTGTTCATACTATAACTAACGTTGCTTATATATATATATAATATATATATATATATAATATATATATATATATATATATATATATATATATATATATATATATATATATATATTATTTGTAGGCATGTACCTATTTATTTATTGCTGCTACAATATATTGAACAAACAAGGAAAAATAAATGCGAAAATGTCTGAGAGACGAATGAATCCTTAAAAGGTCACAAAGTAAAATGTGTGCTTTTTAAAGGTCACTATGCATTTTTGCAATAAAACTGTATGAATGTTAATAGGAAGTGACACATTGGGAACTGATGACAACAAGAAAAATATAGAGAGCACCCAACAGACAGAATGCTATCATTACTGTATTAGTAATGTCTCTGTGTAAGAGGCAGTCCAAAAGTAGCATGGTTTTCTGAAACAGTTATGAAATGTGTTTATCAATATAATACAATAGTGTGTTTCATGAGTGATAATTTGAATAGTGACTAGTGTTACAGTACAAGTTACTATTAAATGAAAATACTATTCGTTGTTCAATGGCTGAAAGAGGTATTTCCATTTGTTATACTGCATCCCCCAGTATCTGTTTGTGATACAGTACAAATAGTAGCACAACCTCTCCAAAATGTTAATAGAACCTCATGCAGTATACCATACACAGGAGCCTCTGTAAACAAAAAAAATTGGTCTATAAAACCAGGTATATTCCATGCAATTTATTTATAGTTGCCCAAAAATATAACCTGTTGTACTAAAACTAGACCTACATGAATACAATCCTTTTTGACACAAATGCAATGTATATGAAACTTTGTTTATTTATTTGTTTATTTTTGAAACCCAGGAAAACAGCTTTGGAAATAGGCATGCCAGCCTTAGAGAGTGAAATATTATTATTGCAAGAACCCTGTATTGATATACATCAGCATTACTGTAATTTTCAGATGAATTCCAAATTCTGATTTACTGCTAAATACAGTTCTTATTAACCCTCTAGTCGAACTCACCAAAAAGAGCGCTCCAAATTTGGTTAAATGGTCAGCTGAGTGTCAGGGGGCGTTTGATATTATTAAATGTAAACTGTGCCAGACCCCCACTCTTATCACACTTGATTTCACCAAGAGATTTATCCTCCACACCGATGCGTCGGATGTAGGTTTGGGTGCGGTCTTGTCCCCAAAGGTAGACACACCCAATACTGTATTTAAGTAAAAAGATGTGCAGCTACTCCGTAGTCGAAAAGGAGTGTTTGGCCATTAAATGGGCTACTCACTCTTTACGATACTACCTGCTGGGGCATTCATTTGCTCTTGTCACAGATCACTCAAATGGTTAAGCACAATGAAGGACAGCAATGCCAGAATAACTGGCATTGCAATCCTTCATGTACCACATGGTTCATCGTGTGGGTAAAGACCACCAAAATGTAGATTATTTTTCCCGGGAGGGGGAGTAATGGGAAAGATAGATTCAGCCTAGTGTTCTTTCGGCTCCACTCTGAGCGGTGGGATATGTGACTTTCACTCAACTCAATACTTAAATCTATCCTGCGGCATTGGGACCTGCTCAGATTTTTGGAAGTCTCCTGACTTGTCCAAACAGCCAGGTAGTGCTCCCTCAAACCAAACAGGTTTGATGGCAAATTGTTTTCCAGTCAACCTTGACATATTGGCAGCATCAAAGATATTGAGAGCTGACTGCAGGTGGACGGAGACTGGTTGTATTTCGAGCATTATTGTCCGAAGTAAGCTTTTGGAAACCTTGTGTGTCTGTGCATTTGTTAGGTTTTTAGATTTCCATGTGTTGAGCTTTATCCTTTAACATTTATTCTTATATTTCACACCACCCACAGGAAAGAGGTTATAGACACTATCAGTGTACAACTCTGTTAAATTAGTGAAAATAACAAAAGCACAAGGTTAAACTAGGCAACTGCAATAATGAAATGCAATTATGATCAGCAATGAGCAATTAATGTAATTTGTCACATCTGTTTTAAATAAAAAATAAGGTGAAACAGAATCAAGCTTAGTCAAGATACAAAGGTAAATTCCTAACTGCACCCGTTTTACCTTACATCTGTTATTTCCCCGTATCTCCACTTTCTCAACAGACTGTTGCCATACAACACACTCCCTTTTGTACCCAGACTCTGCCCCAGCTCCAATCCTTCCAAAGACATGTGTTTTTAACAATGGCTGATGAGAGTTGCAAAGCACAGAGCATTTATTCTGTATTCCTTCACCAAGATGGTTGCATATAAAAGTGGCAGGCATCACAGTCCTGCAGTATCTCGATGAAGGAGAACTCATGGTTCCATGCCTCCTCATGCTCCTCAGCCACACAGACTTCTTATCTGGATCCCGTTGTACAGCAAATCCTTATTGCAGAGTCCTTGATCATAAAGTTACCTCCTTTTACCATTCCTGGTCAGTAGTAGCAAAGAGTGATTAGCACAGCTGTATGTTATTTGTTGTAGTGGTTCCCCCACAATCTCTCTCCTCTCATTTCTCTAACCAGACCCCCCTCTCATGTACACAGTTCCCTATATATTGAGGCCCTTCCCTATCAATCTCAGAATAGACAACCACTTATTAAGTCGCTTATTGTTTAACCCTTTGTGGTCCTATGTCGGACCAGGTCCAACATTACGATTTTCCCTTTCCAGTCTGATATCGGACCCTATCCGACATCATCGAAAAGACGTAAAGCACAGGTCTCTAGTAATTTTTTTTCTCTGGAAAAAGCAGAGAAAACCATTCAATGGCCGAGTGAGACCAATAGGAGCCGAACGAAACCGAAAAAAAGGAGCCGTGTGAGCAATAGCCCTAGCAGCTGCACCACAGAGAGATAAGCACACATAAACAAAGGAGGTAGCTGCTTCCGCATCCAGCACTCAAAGAATATCACGGACATTTGCAGAGCTTTTTGAGATGTTATAGTAATAAAATAATGACTTGGATAGCATTATTGAAGAGTTTGATGATAAAATCAGGAGATGATTTATCAATATGCACGTCTGTAAAGAGGTATGTGAAAAATACAGTGAACACAGGGTGGGGCTTGGCTGGAGATGCAGTACTGATGTCGCTTACCATTGCAAAGCTCTTTAAACTGGTTTTACTTGAAAAAAAAAAATTAAACAGCGCATGTAAAATAAACAGCGCGTGTGAAAATAAATTGGACCTGGCATGCCTGACAGGTGCTGAATAAATGGACTGCAAAGGGTTAATTGGAGCCTAGATAGTTTGGAACCTGAAGCACCTGTGTATGTATTCACTCAAGATGGCCACCGCAACCCGAAACAGCCTACTGCCGGTTTCCTCCTGGTGAGGATTGAGAAATTAGCTTCGCTAGCACCTATAAAAATTTATATAAAAATATGAAAAAGCCAAAAGTGATTAGACTATATGCTGGTATTGTCATTTTGATAACAGTGTGGTCCTGTGGTTACAGAAAAGGACTTGTAAGCAGGAGGTGCCTCGTTCAAATTCTGGTTCACTCACTGACTCACTTTGTGACCTTGAGCAAGTCACTGAACCTTCTTGTGCTCCGTCTTTCAAGTGAGCCATTCTTGCAAGTGCCTCTTCAGCTGATGCATAGTTCATACACCCTACTCTCTACAAAGTCTCCTTGGATAAAGGTGTCAGTTAAATAAACAAATAGCAATAATAATAATAATAATAATAAAATAATAATAATAATAATAATAATAATAATAATAATAATAATGTGCCCTCAAATTAAAAAAAAAATTGTTATGGATACTCGCTTTTACTCATTAATAAGCACACACCGAGTCCTTTGCTGATGATAATCACCCGTTACAAAAATATCTTAAACTAATCTCTTAAATAAGTGTCTTGAATATATTTGCAAGTGAAAATAAAATTATTTCTCATAAGTTTACACACACACACACAAAATCCCTATGTAATTTATTAGGTTTAATCAAAAGACAGAAAGGCAGAAACAGATCCAGCAAAGCAAAACTAAAAGATATAAAAGATTAAATATTTGCCAGATATCACTTATTAATAATCAAGTTAATTTCTCTTGAAGTCAGCTACAAAAAAATGCATCTTGTGCTTTTGAATTTATCAACAGAGCTGAAAAAAACTGGTTTCTAGAAATATCATGTAGATGAAATACATTTTATTTCCCTTAATTAATTATGGTAGGGGTGACGTAGTTAACTTGTCTGTACTTTTTCAGGGAGAGACTGTGAAAGCCTTAATCACTATACTATAACATAGAACCATGGTTTAACATTGCATCTGAATAACAGCTTTCTGTTTTTTGATATTCCAGCAGCACAATCCCACTTTATTGAGTTCTGCCCCAGAAGGAAAGTACTTTATTGTCAGTCACCAATAGGACTCTCTGCAGCATTTATTTATTTATTTATTCTATTTTTTCATTTTAAGTTCCCCAAATAAGTGGGAAATTAAAGATGGCATCGCTGAGATGGCTTTAACTCCTATTCAGTCACAGCAGGGCTTTTGAGTTACTAGGTCGATGTTTGTTTATTTTATTTTTTTTTTTTTTAAGAAAGATTTTTCCATTAGGTGGAGAAATACAGTTGCAGGCAATGACAAGTGACCTGACAATGATGCATTGCAGTGATCATGTTTTTGTTTGACAAGCACTGATTCAGTTGCACTTTGGCCTTGTGGCAGATGAAAAACAAAACAAAACAAATAAATAAATGCATACATAAATAAATAAAAACAGCAGGGGCCAGCCATTCAAAGTTACATTGCATTGTATTTTGTTTAGTTTGTTTTTTCTGCCCAGTAAATAAACATGGAAACAGGAAGATGCCAATATGGACAATTCCTTTGTATAATTAAAAATCAAAGCTAATAATTTGTCTAATATTAAATACTCTTCTTTTCAGCATTGAACTAAAGAATAAATACTGCAGCAGGATATACCTAAGAGTATCAACCACAGGTCCTTTGGAATTGTGACAGAATCTTTTAAAAGGTTTATCCTGGTGCTTAACTTATTTTGATATTAGTAGTCATAGTAGTCGCATTAGTATCTACGCATTGTGTTGTTGTTGCTTGTGAATTTATTGGTCAGGTGATGGACAATGGCTCTTCTCAGTCACCATAATAGCTTTACCTCACAGAGCAATCCCTGCCATTCATAGACTGCCGAGTGTGCCAAAGTGTGGGGGGGGTTTGTGTTTGAACTTCTTTCCACTGGGGAACACCAAACTCATTTCAGTTGTGATCTGAGCTTTATTCGTGCCCATGTTGCTATTCACACCTAACTTATTTGCTTCTGTTCGCATGATGTTTTCTTACATTTTTCCTGTGTCCTTTTTTTGTTTTCATTTTTGTGGCAGACCCTGCACCTTTTTTTCTTCCCTTGTGTTGGAGGGATAGTAACAAATGCGTGTACAGAGTTACTTTCTGAAGGCATTGTGATGGATCTGGCTGCCCTAGTAGTCAATAGTAGCACTGCCTTAGGGAATGAAACATGAAATGCTAGACTGAGAAATCACTCATAGAGTAGAATTGGAAACTTGACGTATGCACATACTGCATGGTACTGTAAGTGGGTTTTGATTTGACGTACGTACGTACGTCATGGTGTTGAAGTGGTTAAAAATAACGTTTGTAAAAAATAAAGATGACTTATATAATCTTGTACAATGGAACATGAATAATTTACCCTAGAGGAATGTAAGTTATTTATGATGTGATATTTATTAATGCTAACAAGAAGTGTTGACTTCATGACATTTAACAGTATCAGGAGCGAACATTGCCCTTTAATATCATCCACATTTTCTTTACTGAGGGTCACCTTTTCATCTCCTCCTTTTACATGCTCTCCTGTCATCGCTGTCAATGCTGGTCTCAAAAGACTTCCAGCTGCGACAGTCATCTCTTCATCTGCTGGTCTCATAGGACTTCCAGCTGCGACAGTCATCTCTTTATTTTCAGCTCTCACGAGTTGTCCTGCTGGCACATTCTTCTTTATGTTTCATTTGATTTCATATGGTTATATAATTACGTGTTATGTTTATGGCTACACAGCGTATTAAACATTCATTACAAAAATTAAAACCACAACCAGAAAACTGCTGCTAAAAAAACAAAACAAACAGACCAACAAAAAATGCAGACTTCCAGTCCTTTACAGATAATTTACTTTGTAATTGTACTAGTATTGTATATTACCATGACAAGAAAAATAACAGAATGATTCATTGACAATTGCATTTCCCGCAAAAGCAAACACAATGAATTGTATTAACCAACTGGCACAGGTGTACGCCACTTACAACCGCTTCATAATTTCCATGCATAAGAGGGTTGCTCTTGTGAGGAAATTTTTTCTCTAATGGAAGCAAATGACAGTTACTAATTTGTTATTAATTTGCAACAGCTGCGTGGCACTCTCCAACCTCCTTATTACATGTTAACTATGGGTTAAGGTGGGGGGCTGATTGAAAGTCTACCCTAACCTCTGATTTTTAACAAGCTGGTGGTAGCAACTTAGTTGTGCTATATGCAGAACATGCACAGAAGTGATTTAGAAGGTTGGTGATATCCATATCTTATAGAAAAGTGACGAATTAATGCATTGGCATAATAAAAACCTTGAATGCATCACATGTTATCTGCTGTGGATGTCATACAGATTATATTGATTAATCAATTGTTTCATTTTTGACAGACCAATATAGAATACAAGGCAAATAACAGGGTATTTTGAATTTTGCAGTTTAAAGGGGTTGAGATAATAAAATAACTCCATAACTCCTACCTGTCACACAAGCAGGTCTTTCATGGGCAGTTTTGAAAGTAGCACATGTTTTATAGCTAACGTGTATTTTCTTTGTAAAAAAGTAACATTGGGTACCACACTAGAGTAAAGGGGGTTATCAGTTTGCATGACTTATTTTCAGTTAGTCTATCTATCATTAGGTACAGTAAATATTCTAAAATATGATGTCATGAATATCTCTCATTGTGAGAGATGGTTTCAAAGACTGGCATTGAGTCTTTCGAATTAAAGGAAAATCATTTTACTAGTCCTTTTAGGTTTACAGACACTCAGATTCTTGAACGGCTTTTGCAATTCAAATTTAAATATCTCCACGTACGTGAATATCTCGTGCATGTTCGTTCTTAAGTGTTACTAAATATTTCAATTAAATACCCATACGGTGTTTCAGCTGAAGAATCGTAAAAATGCATAAGTTATAAGCACTTGCTTCTTCAACCGTTAGACCTGCTGTCTATGCGGCATATTGAAATCAATACGATATAGCCGACAATTTAGTCTAGACTTTGTAATAAAATCAAAGTCATTGTGAAAGAACGTATTATATACTCCTGTCGAGTGCTGAAACACTAATGGACTAATGGAAGTCATTCTACACATGTGTGGATATACTGGATTAAATGGCACAGCTGTATTCTGTCAAAGGTGGTACTCGCAGGTAGCCTGTGGCTGTTTTTTATAATGTTTTGGACCTGGCAGCCATCAACACTTTGGTTTTGTACAAGGAGTGCACCGGCAACACAATCACTGAGAGGGACTTCATTTTGCAGCTAGCCCTGGAGCTATGGCAGAAACATTTTGATAAGAGACATGAAAGTTGTTTGGCAAATGCCCCTCAACCTTCAGCCTGCTGACTCACGGAATAAAAGACAATGCCAGGTTGCTAAATGTAATAAAAATATCACTTTTGATGTCTGCGCCCGTTGTGAAAAGGCAGTCTGTGGCAAATGCACTGGTACTGTTGAAACGCATGTTTTCTGCATAGATTGTACTTAGAAAGCTGTAATAGAACTCTGAACAGACAGACAGAGCCTTTGAACTCTGTTTGTTAACGACGAAAGTGCAACGTATTCAGACCAAATGAAAAAATAAGATAAAATATATACAAAATTAAAATATACACGTGCAATTTCTAAAGATGTGAACAAATGTGTCTTCAATAATGTATTTACACATACAATAATGTCAAGTGTTTTTTGTTATATATATATATATATATATATATATATATATATATATATATATATATATATATATATATATATATATATATGTTCTTTTTGAAAAAAATAACAAAAAAGTTTAATTTTCAATGTAAATACACCGTTTCTGCTCTGAAAATGATATTTTTAAAAGGTAGCCGCATATTTTGTGGAGGCAGTTGTATGTTGTCCAAAATCTCGGCAGTTCTAGTGTTAAGGTCAATCAAAGACCTTCATATACCAGGATAGTTTCCTAAGTTGGAATGCTGACTGTTAAGCCACTCCTTTCCCTCCTAAAGATTACATAATCCTCCAGATAAAACCACCTATAAATAACAGAACATAGGGAGCAGATAAGTGCAAGTTAAAATGCATTAAAGGCAGAGTGCTATATTGTCCAGAAGGGAAGAGTTGAGTTTTACAGGTATTGTCTGAAGAGGTGTGTCTTGAGGAGGTGCCGGAAGGTGGTTAGGGACTGGGCAATGGAAAAGAAGTGGGCTGTGGAGGCAGATGAGCATAGAGGAAATACAGCCAGTCTTCTAGTGCAGGCGGACCAGAGAGGTCGGATGGGGGTGTAGGGAGAGATGAGGGTCTGGAGGTAGCTGGGTGCCGTCTGGTCAAGGCATCGGTTGGCGAGTACAAGTGTCTTGAACTGGATGCGAGCAGGGATCGGGAGCCAGTGGAGTAAGCGGAGCAGTGGAGTAGCGTGGGAGAAACGAGACAGAGAGAACACCATGCAAGCAGTGGAGTTCTGGATGAGCTGGGAGTCGGAGAGGCAGGGGTCCAGGTTTATTCCGAGGTTCTTGGCTGAGGAGGAGGGAGAGAGTGTGGTAGATTCCAGAGGGATGGAGATAGAGAGATCAGAGGAGGGGGAAGATGAGGAGGAGAAGAAAAGGGCAGCATGAGAGCAAAGGGTATAACAAGGGTATAATGAGAAAGAGAGTACAGGTACTGTAATTTGACCTATATAACATGTATATTGTGGATGACTGCGTTTCCTTGGTTAAGATCTTATTATATACTACACAGTTATTGTGTAACACACATCTCTTGTATAGTGCCCTATTAAAAATACTGTAGTATACTTTAGGGAGTATACTCTGCACCTAATACATGGCATGCAACCTGTAAACACAGTAACTCACAATCAGACAATACAGATAGGGGTTTCAGCATATGTTATATTTCCCTTGACTAATTCCTTTTTAAGAACTCAACTTATAGTATATATAAGCTGTTTAAGTCTATAAGGAAATAAAATGTCACCCTTAGTGCAATTATAAAATATCCTTTTAATTGTGTTGACACAGCATGTGATTTGTGCTGATGCTTGTCAACAGTCTTTAACTGAGCAGGAATTATATTGCTGTTGGTTTTGAGTTATTTGAAGTGGGTCTGGAGGCCAGGGAAATAAATATGAAACACAATATAGCCATTTTTTGGTTGTTTGAAATATTTAACAGTGTGACAGGATAGCTGGGAGGACAGAGACTCAGAGACAGTAAAACTGCAGTTAAAGCACTGCTGCGCTGTTTTGATCAACAAAAATAAATCAAAAAGTCAAACAAAACACTGCTCACAGAGCCAAAAATAAAAGGTCAAACAAAAACTGTTCAGGCTGGGCAGAGCCTTCATTGAACTTTGTAACACAAAACAAATTTAGCAACACAGAAACACTCAACACAAAACACCTCCAACAAACAAAGGAATTTCCCCCTTTTTTATAGCATGTGGCTGGAGCCTAATTATCAATTACTCAATTAGCTCCAGCCACATTCTCACATGTATTTTGGCAGGGATAGGAAATTAACTCCATCCCTGCCAACCACCACCAAATCACCACACAACAATATTTTCAGACGGGGCCCTGCCCTGTCACAACAGATAGACTTTTTTGAACAAGCGTAGATGAATTTCAAATCAAAAGTACTGATACAGTATCCAGATAAAATCAGGTACAAGCCATATCTTTATTATGTCACCATTAAATATTCAGCTATTTTGAAAATGCACGTCTATGTCGGTTTGATCAATATAATAGATCAGTTTCATAAAGTAAACCCTTTATGATATTGAGTTTTTACAGGATATACCAATTCTGTACTGAATAGGTATATGTATGCTCTTCTCCTTGTGCATGTCTTACATTTCCATAGAAATCCCTTAGTATTTTGTTAAGATGCACATTTTCCACGCTTGAGATATGTATTTTAATTTGTTTCTGTTTTAGCCAGTCCTGAAAGACAGTAATTGGCCAAGGTATTTTTTTTTTTTTTTTTTGTTTTGCTATCCTCCAGTTTATTTAATTGTTATTTGTCTAAATCGGCATTGTGACTTTTGGGACTTTTTTTGGTGGTTCAGTATATTTAGCGACCATATTTTCAGGTAGTTGGTCACTGAGTTTTATAATAGCTGTAACTTTGTAACTGTACAAGATGGCTGTCGGTAATGAAATTCTGTGAGGCAGAGCAGTGGTTTCTAATATGTGATGAGGCTCGAACTGTCCAGATCTGTCCAGTATACTTACAGCTGGAACCTTGCTCGACCAATCATATTGCTTCACTAAATAACCAGAGTAGCGTTGCAGTCAAGGCTGGTCAGCACCAGGAAAGCAAACCCAGTCTCAGGATACTGCAGTTTAGCACAAAGGCACACTTTTATTAATAAAACAGAAAATAAACTAGACACAGGGTCCAAAATAAACAGTCAAACAAAACACAAGTCTTTCACAAAATAACACTTCTCTTTTCCATTCAGGCTGGGCAATGGCCTTCAATGAATTGTCTTCCCAAACTCCTGCACAAAACAAATGATTTAGATTCATTTTTATATCATGTGGCTGAGACTTGATGGAATTAACCCCATCCCTGCCAAACTTAAATACAAAATACACCAACCCTATTTATACCACAGGGCTTCTACCCTGCCACACATGCACATTCTACAAGTAGTGAGGTGGACATTTCATAGTGGCAAACATTCAGAATACATTATGCTTCCAGACACATACATCAGGCAGCATCTGTTATGTGAAACCCCCTGTCATATCTGGACAACTGTGTGGCAACACAGGCAAACAGGGTGCAAAGATGGAGTGACCATGGGACAGGATGTTCTGGTATTGCTGTCAACAAGAGACTCAGCTGCACCATAATTGTCACATGACAATTGCTTCTGCTGCAGTATGTTACCATGGTTTTAGACTTTGATCAAGAAAGCCTGCATTAGGAGGGTACATTGGCAAAGTGCCCTGCCCCTGGGCTATTTATTTGTGTTGTATGTTACGTGTAGTGTGTTAATGTTGGTGTATAGTCATTGGTACACGGATATAAATGGGTCTGTGTAACACAAGTTTTTAAAATGTATATTTGTATTTAGGCATGAGGATTGCACAGCTCTTCATGTCCAGGTAAAATGTAATATATGTGAGCACAGGGAATTGCACTTTATTAATTCACAGGCAGTTGTACCGAGACTCCAATTGAATGATTGATTAGCAATCGAGTCTTGGTACAGCTGCATAAAAGCAGCATGTTTTCACTCACTCGGGGTTGTGTGTTCGGTGAGTGGAGAACGGGTGTGGAGAGGAGAGAATAATAATAATAATAATAATAATAATAATAATAATAATAATAATAATAATAGTACCAGAAATAACATCTCACCGTGTTTGTCTGTGTAGTCCGTTTTGTTTGTATATTTATATTGGCTAAAGTGCCGTGTGACAGAGCAAAGCTCTGCCCTTTTTAAATTGGCAGGGATGGGGTTAATTTCCCCTACCTGCCTGGGTTTATTATGTTCAGGTGGCTGGGGTTGATTAGTTGATTAGATGATTAGTTTAATTAACAATCAATCAGCGCCCAGCCACCTGACATAAAAGGAGGCCTCTGCTTCTCATTAGAGAGGAGGGAGCTGAGGAAGCAGGTTGGTGGTTTTTGCATTTTGATAAATCCAGTGAAGGCATTGCCCAGCCTGGAAATTGTTATTTTTGTTAGTTTTGCTTTTTGTCTTTCTTTTTAAAAGTGTTTAAATAGCTTTGTTTTGGTCCTTGTGCCCTTTTATTTTTGTGTATTTATAATAAAATAATTATCTTTTTGAACTACAGACTGTCTCTGGGCCTCTATCCACTTGCCAGCCTGCCACATTTGGTGTTAGCAGTGGGATAGCGCCACCTAGATGCTCAGAGCAGTATTTTATTTATTTTTTGGGGGGGAATTTTTGGGATAATTATTATTATTTTTTTAAAAACATGGGAAAGAAAAGCAGACAGCGGCAAAGGCAGGAGAAGCAGCAGCAGCTGAAGAAATGTAAGCTGCTGCAGCCACTGCTGGAGGACCCGGCCAGCCTCTTCCCCTGGTGTTCCTGGTGCGGGAAGAAGGACCATTGTTGGCGGTCCTGCCCAGATGTGCCACCGGCAAACTGGTGTGGCCGGTGTGAGGAGGACGGCCACAACTGGGCAGGATGCCCCTACAACCATCCCAGGAAGAGATGCAGTGTTCACCCCAGGCATCAGGGGCCACCCCACTACCTCCAGCACCACCACCTTCACCACCGTCCCAGGAGATCTGGGACTGGTTGATGCACCCTGAGGCAGACCTCGTCCACGATCTCCCCATAGTTATCAACACGCGTCGAGATGGGGAGAGGTGAGAACGGTAGGAGGAACAACACCACCCAACGTTCTTCCCAGAGGTTGCCCTCATGGTGGTTAATTACCTGGCGGTAGACATGTGAGATGCCCCGGTCACTCAAATAAAGAGGGGTGAGCCGCCTTCCCGGGAGCCAGAGAGGGGTGAGCCGCCTTCCAGAGAGCCAGAGAGGGGTGAGCCGCCTTCCCCAGAGCCAGAGAGGGGTGAGCCGCCTTCCCGGGAGCCAAAGAGGGGAGAGTCGCCGCCAGAGAGGGAGGAGGAGATGCCTTCCCAAGAGCCAGAGAAGGAGGAGGAGTTGCCTTCCCGAGAGCCAGAGAGGGAGGAGGAGCTGCCGTCGCTCCCAGAGCCAGAGAGGGGTGAGGAGCTGCCGTCGCTCCCAGAGCCAGAGAGGGAGGAGAAGCTGCCGTCGCTCTCAGAGCCAGAGAGGGAGGAGGAGCTGCCATCGCTCCCAGAGCCAGAGAGGGAGGAGGAGCTGCCGCCGCTCTCAGAGCCCAGAGGGGAGGAGCCGCCGCTATCAGAGCCCAGAGGGGAGGAGCCACCGCTCTCAGAGCCCAGAGGGGAGGAGCCACCGCTCTCAGAGCTCAGAGGAGAGGAGCTATGGCCCAAGGATGCCTGCCTTGCACCGCTTAGGGAAGCCACGCTAGCTCCACTCAGGGGTGATGTATTTGGATCGCCTGGGGTTGCCTGCTGCTTCGCATCACCTGGGGTTGCCTGCTGCTTCGCATCACCTGGGGCTGCTGGTGTCTCCTTTTTGTTTTTTAGGCCTCCCGAGGGTCCGCTGCTGCCGTCGCCTCCCCAGGGAGCCGGACTGCCTTCGTCATACTACCTTGGAGATTCGGGGCCCCCTCAACCAAAGAAGGCTTGGGAGCTCCGACATCAACCCCGCCCACCACCACCCACCAAAACAGCCCACCCAAGGGACATAATTGGACTCTTGGGGGGGGGGGGGGGGGGGGTAGTTGGCCGATTGCGGCCGGTGTACGTTGTACATGGGGGGAAGTTTTAAATTGGCAGGGATGGGGTTAATTTCCCCTCCCTGCCTGGGTTTATTATGTTCAGGTGGCTGGGGTTGATTAGTTGATTAGATGATTAGTTTAATTAACAATCAATCAGCAACCAGCCACCTGACATAAAAGGAGGCCTCTGCTTCTCATTAGAGAGGAGGGAGCTTGTGGTGGTTTTTGGTTTTTGGTGTGTGATTTTTGAATTTTGATAAATCCAGTGAAGGCATTGCCCAGCCTGGAAATTGTTATTTTTGTTAGTTTTGCTTTTTGTCTTTCTTTTAAAATGTGTTTAAATTGCTTTGTTTTGGCCCTTGTGCCCTTTTATTTTTGTGTATTTATAATAAAATAATAGTTTTTTTGAACTACAGACTGTCTCTGGGCCTCTATCCACTCGCCAGCCTGCCACATGCTGTGTCCTGTGTTTTGTTTTTCTTGCAACCTTTTATTTTCTGTTCTGTTTAATTATTAAATGCTGCGCGAAAGCAATCACTCAGCTTCACCAAACTCCACCTCTCTGTTTATTTTGTGTTGGTTCCTGTTTCTGGTCTGATGTCACCCACTGCAGCCGTCTTTGTGACAAGGAGTTTCATAAACTTAAGGTATTGCATAATGCCTAATGTTTCATGAAAAGGGTAACATTCGTTAGAAAGACACTTTAAAACCAAACACTGTAGTCTGTTACAACTTCTCTTTCCGATTATAGGCTTTTTTTAAGTGGGAGAGACTCATTAACAAGGTGAATATGCTCTTATGTTCAGTTTGGCAAAGACAAGACTGCAAATTTCCTCTATTTATTGGCAATGATAGATGAGGCAGCTTTGGCCTGCAGAATACTAATAAGTCTTGAAGTGATAAGCATCTATATAGAGAATGGGAGCTGACAGTTTAATGATTAACTTGGGAACTAAGATCTTTCTTAGCTAAATGGATAACATTTTTGTTTGTTTTGGATAACATTTTTGTTTGTTTTATTAGTCGCTCCAAGCAATTCACACAAAGTCCATTTAAAGTTGTACTTATCTGGCCTTACTAAGAAAAAGTTCCTGACTAATGGACTTTGCTGATTTGCAGATAATTTGGTAAAAGTATCTGAAAGGTTTCAGATACTGCTGTATTCAGAAGGCCTAAAAAACGCCTTCCAGCAGAACTTAAAAAAACAGAAGCAGACAGAAAACATTAGGGGATATTGAACAGGCAGGATTTTAATAAATGTGTAGGGTATAAAAAATAACAGTCTGTATAAAACAACCCAGAAATATTTATGGTGTCAGGATTTTTTTCTTTGTCTGTTATAATGAGAAATTACACACATATGAACAGTAGCTCTGTAGCTAATAGCTACTGCATGTTGGTCCATTTAAGTCTCATTTAAAGTAATACAGTAGGGATGTGCTGATACTCATAATTACCTTTAAGTAGTATTTATCGGCAGGTATTAAATAAATCCATTCAATAAAGATTTTATTTCAAAACAAGAAAAGCTGTCCTTCCCTTGGTTTTACAACTTAGTACCAATCAATAGCAATTAACTTCCTCATCTGGGGCATTGACATTTCTTTGCGCTGTACCAAGTCTGTGAACCAACAATAGCTATTTCCGTTCCCAGTGGACACCAAAAAGCTATTTAACTTTGTGTCTTGCTGTCTGCAGTGCTTATGTACCAGTCACAGCTCTTCAACACGGCTGTCCGTCCCAATCACTGGCAACCTTTCACACAACAGACCCCCTCAGCAATCCTCGTCAGCACATGCCATACAGACACCAGGTTTGTCTGTACTCTGACCTGTGGAAAGATATTGAAGTCCTCCTTTTTTTTTTTTTTAAACAAGGCATCAGACTGGTATTTTTCATTTACAGTACGTTCTCAACCAATACAACACGTCTTTGCAATTTGGAATTAACTACTACTGACGTTATTAGTAAAACAACTTATTTAAAAACTATTTCTCTAAAGCATCAAGCCAAGTACATACGTTGAACTTTTAGATTATTTAAAACATATTTTTCACAATAACAATACAATTACAGAGCAAAATTAATCATATCTGACTAGTGGAAAGATGTAGAAGTGGTGACTGGATATAACAGCAAGGTTGACAGAAACTAAAACCCGTTTGTAGCCCAAAGCCAGCCAAATACCAGCCCAAAAGTAGCCCAATTTTATACTGCTTAAACTAGCTATAAAAGTAACCCAAAAAATATGGTATTTTCCAGTTTCTTGATACATTTTCATCTTCAGGTATTAGAATGATCAGAACTCAGCAGTGAACAAACCTGCACACTGTGTAGCCATGGGTAACGGAGTAGTTAGTGCATTTGGAACTGCATAAGCAAAGGTCTTCAAAAGGGGAAAAAAATGTTTTGTAGCCAAGGTTACACGACCAGTAAAGCTACATGAATATTTAAAAAAAAAAAAAAAAAAAAATTGATTCCCCTGTTATAATAAATAAACCTTCATATTTAAAAAGTAAAAAATGCCTAACCTACCTGAATTCTGTTTACAGGTCTGTTGGAGGATATATATCCAAGAATGTATTTACAAAAAATGTAAAAAAAAATGTACTTTAGGTGTGAACTCATATGTATAGGTATATTTATATTTAAACATTCATTAAACTATATACACGTGCGGTCTCCTTGACATGGTTTGCAAATGTGGAATATGTTTGACATCATTCTATTTAAACTGTCATCTTTAAGAAATGACATCTGAGAGACCACTAGCTACATTTCATTCACAATCAGACTCCCATTCTTTCCTATATATTTTAATATCAGTACATATCTTCTGTTAACAGGCATGTGTGAAACATACGCTACCCACAATGCAATGTACATCATAGCCACAGGTATTGATGCGTGTTATACTTACAATGTTTAGCAACAGTGATGTAAACACTAAGGGTTGTGTATCATATATTTTGCTTAAAAATATAATTAATACTTTAAAAATATATCCAAATGTAATGCCTGCACAAATGCCCAAAACTAGCCCAACAATTAGGCAACCATCGAAAGCCATTTTTTCACGCCCAATAAAAGAAATACAAACCCAATTGGGTGTGAACACTGTATTGCTTGCTTGCATTAGTGAGACACTATAAAAAGTTAACATAATATTTACATCAAGTTTATAAAGTAACACCTTTTCTTAGGCGATAGCTTGTTATATCCCAGTCAGTCGCAAATGTAATACATGTATTCCACCAGCAGGTGTCTCTAAAGCCAAAGCTCTGTTTAAGAAATGTTAGTTTACCTACCGTAAACCTGGATCCCTGAAAGAGAAGATGGCCACCAGACATCGTTTATGGGATATAAGCCTGCCCATTGGTAGGTGTCACTGAGCTCTTACTATCAAAACTGCCGATAGACCCCCTTCCCCTGATGACCTCCTTGGTCCCACCTACCGAGGGGATGAAACTGTCATGCAGGGAACCTCTTTTCGTGATGAAACCATGATGATGACCGACACGACTCGTGGTTGGTGGCCATCTTCTCTTTCAGGGAACCAGGTTTACAGTAGGTTCCCTTTCAATTCAAAGATGGCCACCAAACATCTTTTATGGGAAAACGAATACCAGAGTCGTCACGAGGGAAGGAAGAAAGGCAGCACTCGAGGGATGCCTCAGCCCTGCCTGCCCGAAGGTCAGCGGTGCGAGTGTCCAACCTCAAGGACCCTTGTGCCCACTGAAGGCAATGAGAGATCTATCACATTATGGTGATAGAACCTGGAAAAAGTATGTGGCTTAGCCCAGCTAGCCGCATTACAAATCTCAGCCATGGATGCACCTTTAAAGAGGGCCCATGATGTAGCCAAACCTCTAGTGGAATGTGTGGCTACCGGCCCAGGCAGAGGTAAGCCAGAACCATCATATGCAGTCAAGACTGTGTCCGTGATCCAATGCGACAGTCGCTACTTCGTGAGGGGCTGTCCCAGAGTCTGTGTCCCATGGCAGACAAAGAGCTGGCCAGAATGATGCAATGCTATCCACGAACAGGGCAGAGGAAATTCAACTTCCTATCCTCCTCCAAAGCAAACGGTGGAAGTTGAAAGGACTCCAGTTCCACAGACTGATAAATGTGGATTGCTGTGACCACCTTGAGGACAGCAGGGTTTGCACGCAGTGACACTCTGCTACCATCATCCCAAATACGCATGCAGGAGCTATGCACAGTCAGCACCTGCAGCTCACTAACCCACTTAACCCGATCACTTGGAACCGCAAGGGAGCTAGGATGGCATCCATGCACTTCGAAAACGTGCAGGGTCTAAGGAGAGGCAGAAGATAGAGAGGAGATACATCCTGTGCTCTGGACCCATAGGAACACGGAATCCGCGTGCTTTCAGTCCAGTATGATAAACCATTCGCTAGGCCGGACAGCCTGGCAAGTACAGAATGTGCACGGAAATATAAAATAAATTAGATATAAAACAAATACAATGTAATCAATGTGAACAAATAGTGATCTTGTGCATCAGTCGACTCGTCAGTATGACCATTGACAAGCAACCAGACTGTTTTACCAATTCCATAATCTCCTGCGTGTGATACTCGGCAACTTTAGATAAGTATTCACATCTCAACTGGGCTGATGAAGGAATCACTCCACCATTTGCTACACTCTGTCTGAAGAATTTTCGTACCTTTTGTTTGTCCAAAATTTCAAAAGGGATATTTGTGTAAACAAACGCCTTTGGTCCAAATTTAATAAGTGGACGTTTGGAATATGGAAGTCACCATTTTTTGTTTCTTTGTAAAGCAGTCACAGTACTGCTCTGGATTTCTGCCTTTCTCTTTAGGTGAATACTTGCTGTCGACAGACGAGTTTCGGTAGTGATCTACAGTAACGTTGCAGAACAGCTTACCATCATTGCTGTGTAAACTCCTGCTGGATACTGCTTTACATGATCTGCTGCAGGCACATTTTTATTCTTTTTGGAGACATCCATTTTTTTTTTGTTTACAGTGTGTAGTGTTTTAATCTCCCGTTTAGACTGCATATAGTGACATGCCATAATCACTGCACAGCACTGTGCATGGTGAATATTACACGCCATGTACATTTTTGTTAATGTGATTTTTATTTTTTTGTATGAAATACAAATAATTATGAAATAATTTTTATTTCTTAAGAATAATGTAAAAATCGCAGTATTGGGCTAATTTCACGATTTCTGTGCAGCCCGTGAAATTGTGATTTTCACAGGGCCCTAAGTAAGATATTAGTATTAGTATTTGTATTGTATCATATTCACAAGTCAAAATAAAAGCAGAAATATATTAATTGTAGAAAATCTTTTTTTTTTTTTTTTTTTATTAATTGGACCTGTCATATAAAGGAACCCAAGCTCCATCAGCACTACATCTACCCTGTTTTTAATGTCTGGATTTATTTAATACCTGCCGATAAATACTTCTTAAAGGCAATTTCCGAGTACAAGTATCATCCCTATATACAGCACTGATTGGTTGTTATTTTTGTATCCTTATGACAAGTTCAAGTCTAAAACCTCACTCTTCCAAAGGCTGAATATTTTCTGGAGCATTGCCCACGGTAATGATATGTTAATAGAAAAAATAAAAGGACCAGAGGGTCACATTGAATTTATGTATCTTTTCCACATGCCTTTGTATTACAACCATTCAATAGCTTCATAGATGATACCAATATCAGAAAATGTAAATGTTACCTTAAAAAAATGTTGTTGTGGGA
Source organism: Polyodon spathula (assembly GCF_017654505.1). Classification (NCBI taxonomy): domain Eukaryota; kingdom Metazoa; phylum Chordata; class Actinopteri; order Acipenseriformes; family Polyodontidae; genus Polyodon; species Polyodon spathula. The sequence goes on from NC_054548.1 coordinate 23,586,616, forward strand.
TTCTTTTTCACCTACGAAGGCATTCCTGAAGAGTTCCACAGAACTGAACTGATATCTTGCCAGCAGGATTGATAGCCCTATGCTTTAATTGATGTTTCAAATGTTCTCAAACCTCACCCTCCTAACCTCTCACTGCCCCAAACAATGTCTGCTATAAAAATTCCCCAGTCTTTTTTAAGTCCTATATGCAATAGGTAATATACAAGATCTGTTTTAGAATAAGGCTGCCACCTTTAAACATGTACACATCACCTTTGGTATTGTATACGAACAATAATCATCAGGAAATCCTTAAATAATAAATTAACATTGTGCAGCTGTCAAGTCTGTATCACTTACCTTCAACTTTTTGTACTGCTTTGCAATCACATACTGACATGTATTATTAAACAACTCACAAGGCTATGAGAATAAGCCACATAAGTAACTGCAACAGAAGATGATGATGTTTTGCCCATCTGGTCCTTCTAAAAAGGCGCAGGAAGCAAATATTCAATTTAGTTAATCTGCCAATTGTCAACAGCACATCTTTTTTTTGCTTGAAAGAAAAAAAAAGTTCAATTTACAAAACCAGAAATAAACAAGAATAATCTAATTGATGGTAATGACACACTGGTAAGTTTCCCTTGAAAGATGACATGTTTGGTTCCAAAATCTTGACATACACAAAGCAATAATTTTAGGAACATCTCCTGATTCATTTTCACAGCTCTGTCTTCTCTTATAGAAGGCCGCTTTTTCTTCAGGTGTTTCATTTGGGTTCATACCTTCGATCAGTGCACCACTCTATAGATGCTCTCTGTCTGTTTCTTCAATCCATGCCACATGTTCATTAAAAAGCAATCTATTGCTTTGATTAAATAAAGCAAGTTGTAAATGTAACATGCTGCACAGGCTGTATTCTATGTTTTGTACATTGAAGTAGATGTATTAACTGTTTGATTTAATCCTGGTGAAATATGAGCTGCAATGATACTGTCGTTTCACAAATTTACACATTTTGACTGGGCTTATTAAAATGTATCCTTGCTGCAGCCTTGCCATATTTCAGATCAGTTACATTGGTTCCTGAAACCATAAAAAAGCACTGTAGGCTCTGTAGGTGCCAAGTAAATTTTAAGCAGGCACTTGATGCATGTTCCAATGTGGAGTGGGATTTCATTGCAGTTTAAACATTAATACATCTGAACCAAATTTCCCTACTTCAAAAGGCAGAATAATAATTTCTGGATGTACTGAAAACAGCACATCTGATAATTATTCTGCTAAATTAAATTATGAAGAAGTTATTCCAGTAAATAAAAACTTCTGTTTTTTAATTGAAAAACTCTTTACTATTACAGATATATGCTGCCAGTCCCATATACATTATATATGTATTGTATTTAGTTATGGATTTGTTATTTGCTGCTTTCTAGATCCCTCGGTTCAAAAAATAAATTAAACTAAAAATAAATCAGACTTCTAAACTAATAGTAAAAACTAATAAAGACTAGTAAAAACTAATTACAATCCTAAGCACATGGCAAAAATTATAAGACCAATTGTACCTTTTTTGACATGCTACTGGAGATATTTCCTGATTAATAGTTGAATTTCTTCTTGCCCGAAGAAAGTGAGCTTGTTAACACTTTATATAATTAGCTTTTGAAAATAATTCCTGTAGATTCTACCTTGTTTAAACCAGAATATGAAGGAGGAAGAATTGATGCCAGTGACATTTTCTAATCCTGGTTATGCCGTCAACATGATGAACTTTAAAAGCTTGCTTTTGAAGATTTTGTATTTGTCAATGGCATTAATCTATACTGTGATTATTGCATTTTTTTTTAAATACACAGCATTTAGACTCTCAAGTGCTGTGTGAATAATCAGTACTTTTATAGAGTGAAAAGCAATCCCCAAAGAACACATTAGCAATACAAGATTTATTTAAGATGCTGTCTTATTTAGGTGTTTTTTTTTTTTTTTTCCTTAAACAATTGCTGTCAACTATTCTTGTCAGCTAGTGCAGGCTAATAACTACTTGTCAAGTGCAAATGAGGGAGGCTTCACATTTCAAGGCTGGAGTTTATCCTTAGATCCTGTACAGCAGATTTAAGGGTCACATAATTACAAGAAAGTTACCAAAACTTGTATTATCGCTGCCTGTTATATGTGGGTGTGAAATAATTTCAACCCAGCTGCAGGGCATGGGAGAACTGCCATCAAAGACATGCAAATGAGAACATGTACATTCATTAGGATTGCACATCTCAATTGGTGAGTAAGATTAGGTTTAAAGAAGTCTGAATTTCCAGAAGATAGACAAATCTGAACATGCTTCACTGAGTTCATACTCTCCAATTAGTTTTGCACTCACAGCAAATTCATGGTGCCTACTGTGTCATTCTTCCAAACTCATGCTTCCCTTATTACTAATTAAACCTTTTGTTTATTATTTATTAATGTCCCAAAATCTGATAGCATGGTTGTTCTGCACAAGCTTTAGCATCATGGTATAGATTCTGATGGAATATTGACCAAAGAAAACACTAAAAACTGTATAGTTGGGCTCAGAATAATAAGTCACCAGCTCTATTACACCCTGTGGAAAGGTGGTGGGTAATTCACTGACACAGGGGAGACAGAAAGTTGTACTTGAAAACACACCACAGGTTCCCAGTCTTATTGAGTGTGGGTGCTTTCACGTTTTAGCCCGCAGAGGGCACTGTTGACCATGGTCTGCCTACCAAATATGGTAGATAGGACCACAGGAATACCAGAAGCAGTACAGAATTCAAGTGCAGACGCACTCACAGGTGCTCAAAAGAATAATCAAAACAATAGGCGAAAGAAAAAGGAAAAATAAAACACGGTAATCAAACTATAAATAAAAGGTGCTGCACTCGGCAGCGTTACCCTAACCGTCATTACCCGCACAGCCCGGGTCTCCGTCCTACACTTGCTGCTCCCTCAACCTGCTGTAAAAATACATATGGGGTCTGCCCAAGGTTTCCCCGCTACCAATACTTTTCTTTGTTTTCTTTTCTTTCGGATTTCTTTCCCAGTTTTTCCCCCGGCCATTCTTAGTCCTGGACAAGAGCTTCTGCATGCTCAGCACGTCTTAGAAAGGCAGACCTGAGGGAACAGCAGAATGTTATTTTATAGGGCTAGCAATCCCCCCCAAGGCCCACTTCTCAGCCACTCAGAGAGGGAAAACCCACAAACCATCTTCCCCACCTCTCCGTGTCATTGTCATGACCAACAGGCGGATATTGAACGGCTGCTGCCCTCTTCCTGCAGCACTATAAATACACCAGAACAGTCAGCAGAGATCTCTCCCTGTTACATACCCTAATAAAGGTGTATTAGCCAAGGCTTAAAAAACACATTCGTACCTCCTAAGTATAACATTGTCCACAAGTCCTTTATGTAACTCACTTTGACTATGGTAAAGCCCATTATTATTATCCTCCCAGAACACTGTACTTTTGTATTGGATTTCTCTCCCAATTATTATGGGCAGTATATAACAAGCATAATACTAAGTCAAGGTTCAATTGCAGTACCTGTAACAACTTGAAGTTCTGAAAAAGAAAGCAAAAATATATAAAGGGACAGTCAAATGTCAGGCAGGTAAAGACAGGATGTATCAGTTAAATAAGGGAAATGTTTCTAGAAAATAAATAAAGAACAAAAGGTTGACCAATTGTGGCTTCAGAACAAGCTACCTGTCTTGACCTCATAGCTTAGTAGTTAGCGTACTCGCCTGTAGTCATAAAAGTTGTGGGTTCATATGATTTGTATTATTTCATTTAGAATTAGGATTTGAATTTCACTTTTTTAGAGATTGCAACAATGTGGATTTTTACAAAGCTCTTATTTTATTTTTTTGATTGCACAGTTGTTAGGTTTAGAATAGTAAATCTTACAGTTATTTCTTTGCATTTCAGGTAAACGTACCCCAGATTAGCCCTTGGGCAACAATCACTCTGGAGCCCTGCGATGGAGACAGAATGATTCTTGGTGATAAATCTCCCTCCTGACCTGTGAGGGTGCTCTGTAAAGGGAACAGAGTGCCCTGGACTGGATGGCCAGAGAATTCATTCCCAGGGTTAGGTGGAAGTTGGCCATTTAGAAAGCGGGCGGAGCTATGTTACACAAAGTCATCAACCCGGAAGGGAAACGATGTGACAGCTGCAGATTGGAGGAGTAGTTGCAATTGTTAACCAAGGGGGAGTGATTGAAGGTACATAAGGGGTCGTAGAAAGGTGATCTGTTCCTTTGTATGGTTAATGCTGAACTGGAAGGAGAACGTAATTATTATTGTGAGTGTTTTGTTTATTTTGTCTTGTCTAAAATCTACTTGTTTGTTGTCATTAGACGGCTAACACAATCCAGAGCTATCGCTACAGGCCAGCACAAAACCCAGATAACACTGCACTCGTTCACAATAAATTGTATTTTCACCACAAGCACTACAGAACTCACTTTGGACTTGTGACCGTGTTTGTGTTAACTATGTGTGTTTAAATACTGTGTTTATTGTTTCAGGACTGAACCCGTGGATTTAACTCAGCAATACACATTGTTGTGTATTGCCAGTTCTCATTATTCTTTACTGTTGTCATCAGATTATACATAAACCATCATTTCGCCAGTACTTTGTTGTTTGTCATTGTCTTGAGCACTGCGAACTACTTTGCCGCAAGCCCATACAGTACATGGGGCATTCTATTGTTGGTCTTACGTTACATTACACACAACATTACAAACAGCAAACATACATAATACTTACATTGGACAAGGCACTAGACGTACCTGTCAAACCATAATCCTGTTAAATTTTAAAAGGAATCCAGTCTTGACAATGAACTCACAAAAGAATGTGTAACAGCAGTCTGTGTATGAAATACAATGTCATGAGTGTAACAAGCAAAGCTCTTTTGTAAAAGCAGTTCTAGAGCTAGTACCCTGTCCAGCTGCAGGGGTAAGAATCCATAGCAGCAGTGCGTCACAACACATACAATACTGCTCTGTTTCAAAGGCAAAAAACTATTGACTTTACAAAATGTATACATATTCTAACATTAGCCTATTTTAAAAATATGTATCTCACACAAGCATAATACATTTAATGTGCCTGTCAAATAAGGCGACATCAAAAGTATACAAAACCAAATCTGTCCTGTATTTCGGCACAGTGGACTCTAATCATTGCTCCTGCATTTCAATTTCATGCTGAAATACTGTTTCATTTTGGCCATTGGAAGCTGTACAGATTGCTGGGCACTACCGTTTCAAGAATTTTATAATTAGCGTTCTGTTTATGAAACTATATCACAACTGCAATGTATTTGTCAAATAGGACCCCCTTCACAAGAATCTTCTAAGATATTTTTTTTAATAAAAACAACGCAATGCAAGAATTAAACCCATTTGTACTGTTCTGAGAACTGCAGCTTTGTCAGTATTTCCCATGTTTCTATTTACTGAAATAAATAAATAAAATATTTCCCTTAAACAATGGCATCACAAGGATTTTAATTAAGAAGGTGGCTTATGACTGGAACTGGAAAAAAAAAAAAAAAAACATTTAGATTAAGTTTTATTACACAGTTATATGTTTTTGAATGTTTTTAATTTCTCATTTTTTTTAAGATGTGCTAATAGTGGGCCTGTGGCGGAGTGTCCCGCTCCTTTGTTTATTATTGTTTTATATTATGATTTATATGTATAAATGTGATAGCGAAAAGCCGTGTTGTGTATAGTGTTTTTAATTTTAGAACCTCGTGAGGATGCGTGACTGATCAGCTGCTGATTATTTAAGTAGCTGACAGTCACGCATCCTTATAATCTCGTGCAGACTATGGCTGAGGGGTAATAATTAATTAATAGCTAGTTAACCCCTCGGCCAGAATATAAAAGCCTGCAGCTGTCTGCGCTCAAGGTAGAGTGTCAGTGGAGAGACGTGAGTTTAAAGTAAAAGGGATATAACAATTGCCAGCGTGCTGGTTTATACACCAGCACAATACTTGTTTTGTTGCTGTTTATTATTTGTTTGGCCAACACGCCTTTTGTTTGTGTATCTTTTATTTGTTTTCTGTTTAATAAAATCCTGAGCGCTGTTGCGTTCAATTTCACCCGCCAGTCGCTGTTTGGAGTCACCACTACAGCCAGCCTTGTGACAGGGGCTCAGTGCCTAATGCAGCGGAACAGGTTTGGGGATCCCTTAGCCTATTGGAGATACCAATGATGTGACATCGTACACCACTAGTAATTTAAAGAAACAGCACTGGCGGAGTGTCCTGCCCCATTGTTTATTATTTGTTGTTATTATTATTATTATTATTAGTAGTAGTAGTAGTAGTAGTAGTAGTAGTAGTAGTCATAGTAGTAGTGTATATTGTGTTTTGTGTGGACAGACGAAAGCTGTCCGATATTATAATTTGTTGTGTGAGTCGTTTTACGTTGTATGTAGTATGTTAATGTTGGTGTTTATGTATAAAATACACGGGATATAAATATGGGTTATGAGCACAAGTGTTATAAAGTGTAATTTGTATTTAGGCACGAGGATTGCACAGCACTTCACGTGCAGGTAAAATGTAAAATTATGTGAGCACTGGGAATTGTGGTGTGTTTGGGAAGTGGAGAACGGGTGAGGGAGAGAGGAGAGTTTAGTTAAAATAGTAACAATTGCTACAGCGTTCAGGAAGTGCCAGCACGGTACTTGTTTAGTGTCCGTCCACTTGTTTGACTGTAACACTGTCTAGTGTTAGTACATTTTGTTTGTCTGTTTATTTTGGCTCAAATGCCGTGTTCTGTTTTGTTCAGCATCTTTATTTTCTGTTTGTTCATTTATTAAATGCTGAGCGCAAGCAAGCGATCAGCTTCACCAAAACTCCACATCTCTGTCCTGTGTGTTGTTCTTCCGGGTCTGACGTCACCAATGCAGTCATCGTGGTCACAGTCCAGCGAAAAGCTGGTCTCATAATATAGTTACAGGAATGGGGTTAAAATCCCCATTCACAAAAACCTTGTGCAGAAATTGGCCATCTCCCGAGTTAATAATAAATAAATAAATAAATAAATAAATAAATAAATAAATAGAACCTTGGACGATTTACACAGTGGGTGTAAGAAGTAGGGCACTGTACAGAGCAGCTCAGTGTTCTGTGAAATGAAGGCCAAACACCCGAAGGTTTCCTTCTGTGTGAGCAGTGAACAAAACCAGAGGGCGAAGATGAAATGTGGAGTACTGGCATAGTGGAATACACTGTTGCTAAACTTACTTCTGTAGGGGGTGGATGACAGAAAGGAAAAAAAAAAACTCCTAAAATCTAATCTAAAACAACAGGAGAAATTGATGTGGGAAGAAATTATCATAAACAGTAGCTGTACCTTTTATTTTATTTCTTTGTAGAATGATTTTTAGAATGAGGCACCAAATAAAACATCTTAGAACAACATTGAAAATTACGATTTTTTTTTTTTTTTTTTTTTTTGCTTACGATTCTACAAATGAAGACGGCAAGCATTATTTACTTTGTGAGTGGACTAATCCAATTAAATCCAGAATGTATAAAGTATATTTACACTGAATCAATAATACGTTTGTAAAGAGAGATACGCCCTCATGACATTATTCTTTAATTCATAATTTTTGTCATGTTTTCAACATTAAAAATAGTACTTTTGATGAATAGGTCAGTAAAAAACATATTTTGGATAAGTGAATTACATCCCCGATTCCTGTTCGTCTCCTGTGTTCCATAACAATGTATTCTGCCTTGACATTCTTAATAAGAAAATCTTGCCACAGAAGATGGAATAATTAATTTCCGAAGAGAAATGTAACACAGTTTGAGACTTATGTACGAATTGCAAAATAATATATTTGCCAGTAACTAAATCTTGTACATTTAAGTTAAAACTGTATTGCAGCTGCAAGTTGCTGTGATCTTTTCAATATGTGTGCTGCTTATGTTTGGTGCCCCCTTTTTTTTCTCCCTGTCATTTAAGTATATTGAACTGTAATTAAAAGATGTATCATTGTTATGCCTTCTGATTGTTGGAGGCAATACTGCATATGGACCAAACAGAGATAACCTAGTGTTTCCTTAAACTTTCCTTGTGCAGACAGCACAGATACAAATCTTGTTTTATACTATAAATTAGTCCGTAAATGGTCTTGTTGTTAAGAGGGCAGTTTAGGTACGTGGATATAGGATTGGTTACACCAAACAATGGGACACACATGTAAAAATATAAGACTTGTTCTAAATTATTTAAAAGTCTAATCCAGAGTAGAAAGATGTACTGTAGTTGATGACTGATGACCTCAGAACTTCATGGTGTTATTTTATTTCTGATGAAATGGATATCTTTAAGCAATATCAGGTTTTAAATATTTCAATGAAACAAAGACCTTTTTAATTTGAAAATTAGACCCCTAATTGTTCCTATTAGCACGAACGAGTCCATACCAATATTAGTGTCTCTCTGTCTGTATGTATGTACAGGAAGAAAAATAATAAAGCAATCTTGAGTCACATAAGTTAAGAATCATATTGGGTAAAAAGTGGATAGAATTTAGGGGTTTGTGGTTGGAGGACGTTCCTCTGCTAACTGCAGTCAGGCCTTTCATTACAGCTACAGCAGTGTTGAAGGCATAATCTGATGATTTTGAAAGATGTAAAAATCCAAGACAGCAAAGCGTGTGTGGGTTACTGTGACCCAGGTGGCTTGTGGGTGATGTCTGACCAGGAAATGAATGGATCAACACAGACCAGTACTACAGGTGAAGCACTGCTGCGCACGTTTAATGATAAATAAAAAGGTTGAACAAAAGACAAACACTGAGACTTGGTTTATATACATGTGACCATCTCCGGATTAGTAATAAATGAATCAATCTGGAGGTGGTCACATTCTGCACAAGTTTAGCATGGATGGGGAATTTTAACCCCATTCATGCTGTAAAACAACAATAACAAAACATTGTATAAAACTCAAAGCCGTACATTTACATTACAATAACAATACAAAATAATACAAAATAAACAAAATACAAAGAGGGTCAGTATACCCTGTCACAGCTACAAACAGGCATTTGAAGACGTGGTTCAATTACAAATACATGCTGATTTTAAAATTAGAATCATAGGTGGTACTGAAAAAGTTTGAGTACTACAATATGAATTGTCAAAGTTTCAATCAAGCAACTGACAATTAAATCAATATTTTATTTTCTTGCATACATACTGTATATTGTATCATAGTTCATCGTATATTTGTAAAGGCAAAAAAAAATCTGTTGCCAGATTCTCAGGGGGAATTAGAGTGTGATTTATAAAATCTATTTGAAATAGCTCTAGGGAAACAGGAAAGTGAAAACAGTTATTTCATTGCTGCTTACTCTACCTAAACAGATGGCATTTAGCTTTTTGATCCAAACGAAGGGATCGCATATAAATGGCAATTCAAGTATTTACTTCTGGCAGTGAAGGGGTTTACCTTTTATAAACTGAAACTTTACAGCATTACAAACTTTTGAATGGCATTTTCTGGCTGCAGTTGTTTGCAAAATCATTCGACTATGTTATGCTGTTACAATATTTTCACAAAAAATGCACATCCTTGTTCAATTTTGATCTATTTAATGCAGAAGATTCCCGATCTTTTTATTTAAAACAGGATGGAGTATATTTAAAGTGTCAATCTAGCCTAATAGCATGTCATTGAGCTCTTTGTCTTAGCGCCACCAACCAGATACGTTGTAGCATTAATATTTGAAGCAGGATTTGTTTTTATTATAACCCCACAGGAGGGCATGTTGTAACTTGCGAATGACTTCCATTGTGTTTGACATTACATTTAAAAGCCATATATAGATCCCTTCACTAGTATACAGTTTTGTAGTCGTCCCTTGACTGTATTTTCTTCTGTGAAGGTTTGGATTCTAAACAACAAAGGGATTCACAGACTGTTGGTATGATGTAGCACCCTTTATCTGCATCACTCTGTTTGCAGCTGACTGTAGTCTGCCTCCTCCTGCTGAAGAAGCCTTATCTTGTCTATAAAATGTTTTGGCACATTGTCATTTGATGTTTTTTTTTTTTTTTTTTTCATTTTAAAACATTTTGAATGTGCAGCCCTGTCCATATTGGTATGAGCCTATCAGAGTCCACATGTTTTCTTTGCTGGATAAAGAGGTCATTTCTAGTTGGAATACCACCAGAGACAGTCTGTGTCTGCCTGCTTTAAAAAAAAAATATATAAAAGGTGAATGACAGGTCAAATTTTACAGCAGAAAGGGACCCACTGATATCACAGAGAGCATGGGCGCTGGGGGCCAACCTGGAGATCTTTGTACCTTTAGAGATCACAGTTTAAAGTTGAACTTCATAGTAATGAGCATAGTAAAAAAAGAGTACGGAAGCTTACACGGGTAGGAAAACTAATTTTTAAAACCTTTGTTACCTTTTAAGCACCCACAAATGCTACAGAATATTTTGTACTAAGCTTGATAACCTATTAGATAACACAGTGTCACAAGACCAAAAATAGTTTATGAAATTGCCTATTAATATGACAATGGTCGCTCCACCATCAAAGAACTATTTCCTTCTCACATCACTCTGAAGTTCATTTTGAAAGCACTACAGCTGTTTGGCATTATAGGTTATATAAAAGACATATTTACTGCAGTTTTTGCTTTACAATAGAAAACGGTTTCCCTTAGGTTGAAAAAGTGACCTCCAGTGAGCAATAAAGCCCCCACCCTCCGGTAATGGGCATTAGTTACCATTTTCTGTCCCTTTTATACCACTGGGACAATAGTTTTTCACTATAAATCTCAACTCCACTCAGTAAAACATTTTAAATCTATTCACACCCAATGGGACCAGCATTAGTCCCACATTATCCAAATACAGGATTTATACCACTCATCACCTTTCCTCTGATGTTACAGTATGAACCCTTACTTTTGTTTCAATATGTGTGTTTTTTTTTTTTTGTGTTTTTGTTTTTTTTACTTTCCCTGCTGCTATTATGGGTAAGAAATTAATCAAATCAACATCCTGCAGTTTTCTTTTAAGCGTTTTCTTTTTTTGGATGACTTGTAAGCTCATATTTTGATGTCAGCAGCTGAACTGGATTTCCACTCCATCCCATGCTGCTTGAAATCCTTTCATACATTTTTATATCTCTGACAGAACCAGAGCACCCCAGCTGTGCTTTAATGTTATGCTCTTCACATATTGACAGCAAACCTTTTACCTCAGCTGCTCCCATACTGGAAAAAATTCTGCATTTATTATGAATGCACTGTCCCCACTTGTTCAAGACCTGCATCGGGTCGGGTACCCACGGATTATCCACAAAAGTGCATCGGGTTTGGCTTGGAACGTGAACTTTCGGTTTTCAATTCTGAGGCAGGTCAAAAAATTTAATTTTGGGGTCAGGCTCGGGTCTTAATTTGAACTAATAACTAAACTAAACTAATTTGAACTTTAATTTGCCACCAAAAAGCAGGAGGCGATTAGGTAGGAGTCAGCTGACTAAGCAGTGTTAAATCCAACAAAGATGACATTGAAAAAAAAAAAAGAAAACATATGGAAAGACATTGCTGTGGACTTGGGCATGAATGATATGTATTATAAAACATGAAATTATCAACTGATAGAATACATAAACATGTTTATTTTGTCTAGTATAGGTTATTACAAGCGTATACTTTTTATTTCAATTGTGGTCAAGGAAGTAAAGAATCAATGGCCTAACCGGAAGCATGACATGGCAAACAAAAGTCAGAAAAGAGCGGCAGTACATGTTATGGAATTTCTGGCTCCATACACAGAGTAGGAGGTCATTATGGTAAAGTATTTTCGGTAGCTCACTGCTAGCCTCCCAACTTTTAGATATATTTATTACAGGAGCGAGTGTTTGAAAAATGAAATATTAGTCATATGGTTTCTGATGACAACCGTGATGACAACCATGTTGTGTAATATCATGTTTTTTTTTTTTGTTTTTTTTTTTTTTTTAATTGTTTATTATTATGTATTGCATAACAACATTATTGTAGCTCTAGTAGAAAAGTAATAATTTGCAAACTTTTTAACTTCCATCAGCATTTGCTGATCATTAAGTCTATACTACATAAAAAAATGTATTCAAAGTTATGTAAGAATTAATAATTAAGAATTAACAACACAATTGTGGTTATTTTTGATTGAAATACTGAAACTAGGTATATTTACTACAAAACCTCCACAGTAACACAATATATTAAGGTGTTGCTTATTAATGTTTTATAAATATATACTATATGCTTAATAATTATGTTATAGAGTGTTAATAAATCATTATATGTGGTTTATAACTGCGCAATAGCCATAGACAGAATTACAATTAAACATTCCAAAGTACAATAGGTGGCTAAAACCTGCCGCCTTTATAAAACTGGAATTCTGTCTATGGCTATTGCATGGTTATAAACCATCTAAAATGCTTTATTACCACTATATGACATAGTTGTTAAGCATGTATTATATATTTATAAAACATTAATAAACAGCACCTTAATATAAAGTGTTACAGCCTCCACTGGACATCAGCACTCTGAAGTACGATATTAACGCATCTAGTGTGCAATGGATTGATGCACACATTTTTTGGATGATAGGTGCTAAATGACGGAACGGATCCAGTGTGCAATGGCCTTGAGAGACAGTAGACACAGGTAGTTGGTAAAGCACAAACACTTGCAGGTTTGTGTCAGGTTGCAGTTAAAGTGGGTCGGGTTGCGTGTTCGGGTCGGGTCCAGTAGTAGCGGGTCTGGGTCGGAAGCGGGTCATAAGAATTTGACCCACGCAGGACTCTGCTACGTGTATGCATACGTTATTGGCCACAAAAACAGTTACAGTTCAATAATTAGATAAAGAAACAATAATCTAATTTTCTATACTTTTTTCTAAATTTTTACTAGCAATTTCTTGACATACTATATATATTGTATATTCATGGTATATTTTCTCTATGTATAGGGCTTCTGTTTTTCATTTTTTATTAATTGTATTCTTTGGTGCTTATTTTTAGCTATTTTCGTATTTTATGTAAATTTTTTTTTTTTTCAGGGCTTTCATTTTTGATTGAACCGAAATTGGAGTTTTCGGTTACATTCCAAAATGCTTGAGCGTTTTTTTTTTTTTTTTTCTGTCAAAATATGTATAGTAACTTGACATTACTTGCACACTTAAATTGTACCTTCTTTCCTTTGTTTAGTTCCACAACAAAATACCTATGGTCACCGGTACATTCTTCTGGGGTTTTTGTGTGCAGGCATTTTTTGACATTTCGCCACAATTCTGTTTAAATCCTCCATATCTTAACTGTGATTCAGCTTTATATCCCACTAACAAGCATCAATTCCTGATTGTAATCTTGTTTTGAATCTCACAAGTGGAGTCTCCAATAGAAATGTAGGAATGTGCTGTCACTCAGTAGTTGAGCGGGTTTAAAGTATTCAGAAGTCAGGAAGGCGAGACATTGCCCAGCAGCACTGGGAAATGTATTTATTATTTTTGCAGTAGGTTTTTTTTTTTGTTATGGGAAAAGGGTAAAGTCAACGTGAATTGATTAACCATTTCTACAGTTTTGCCGGTGTTTTCCAGTGTTTATTGGCTATCCACCAATTAAAAATGTTTTATTGCATCGGGAGTGTTTTATCGGGTATTTACTATGTAAATACACAATAATTAGAGACACGTAATGTAAACTGTTACAGGGTATTGTTATAAAAGGTGTCATCTTGTACATTTTTGCATGAGAACTGCAAAGCTGGGAGGTTCTGTCTGCTAAAACCACACACAATGATTTATGTTATAAAAAGAGACAACCTACACATATTGACTTATTATAAATCACAAAAATGTAGACTATACATCACAAAAACAACTACTGTTAAAAAAATGGTGTTGCATGTCTGATGCACGGTATGACGTCTATGCTAAAGATACCTTTTCTTTCAGTCACCTGTTAATGTTTATGAAGTGTGCACTCAGCAGTAAAAACCATCCAGTTGACAAGTGCATAATATCACTTGACAATATGACTTGTTTGCTAAAGTGGTTCTGGGCAGGTTTCACTGATTTTCACCAATTTAGGCTTCAACAGCAAGTGTATTAAGATCATAATATACATATTAGAAACCCAAAGCAATTGATTTCAGATATGCAGTTTGTATCCAGTATGTATGAAGTATATATATATATAAGAGATAGGGCCCGTCGATGCAGGCTGGTAGATGACCGCGACTGGAGTTATGCGTCCCGAGCCGTAGGTGCTAAGGAAAGTCAAGGTCAACTACGACACAGTAGAGCCCACAGAGTGGTCTATTGCTATTAGAAAATGATTTATTTCTTTATTTTCTCTTAAAAAAAAAAAACAACGTTAAAACCTATATTTACCTTGAACGTCTAATATTTCGCCAGTTAACATTCCGCTAAGGAAAATAGTCCCTAACATAATTTGAATATAAAAACAGCATACACGTAGAGAAAACATTATTATTATTATTATTATTATTATTATTATTATTATTATTATTATTATTGCTAACATAACACTATGTAACACAATTTTTGTTCCTGGGTAGTAAGTGTTATTTCCTAATTGCTTATGCCTCAAAAGTATAGAAAATGGCTATTATTCCCCACAAACTTTGCTTTTGTGACCAGGACAGGTACATTTCAAAATATCACCATTTCCAATGGGAAAACAGGCAAATTTGTGTCTTTTCGTTCACATAAAATCAGAAAAAACAACATATGAATCCAAATTAACATGTGTTTATACTAAAGTAATAAAAAATGACTACAAAAGATTTAGAAGTGACTAGTTTTTCGAGATCTACGATTATACTGTAATTGTGGATGTGAATTAGCTGGTGCTGAAAGAATTGAAACAGGGGTGGCCATTTGACTGGTTATTTTTGAGGGAGGGTGTTGTTTGGATCAAACCGATGACAGAATTGTGGACCAATTCCCTATTGATTTGCTGTCCAGCAGCTGCGAATTGAGCCTTCATTACTGTGTCCTGTCACAAACATGACTTACTTTGTCTCTAGACCAGCGTCAGAAAGTATGTTTAAGTAGTTTTTTTATGTTCTCAGATTAGTTGTAGATTAGAATGTTAAGGGAAAAAGCTGGTATTTCTGCACGGATTGATTTTAAAATATAATTCACAGTTAAGCACTTCAGCATTCTAGAGAGCATCTATGCAAAATAGAAGCCCTCTATATCTGGAAGCTGATTGGCTGTTCGCACTCAATCGTTTTTATATATATATATATACTGTCTTTTAATTGATGTGTTCAGAGTATTGGAAACAGAAGGGCAAAAAAACAAAATGTAAAGGCTAGCTCAAATTTGATTGTAAAATTACTGTGTATTAATACATTAATGCTCTTGTTCTTAAATGTAACTGTGTAGACTGGAATATCAGAGAGCAGGAACCGTTCAGGAATCTGTTTATTAAAACAATCCAAAGGTATCCTGTAAGATATTCCTATACAATCCTATTGAAAATCTAGCGTTATTGTTATACCCAGTAAAGCATTCTTTATATTCTAATAGCATCTACAAGGATAAGTCATTGTACTCAGTACTAGTGACATCTGGAAAGTACTACTTGGTATTGTATCAAAATACAAAACCATATTTATTGATAAAGCTGCTGTCTTACCTCTTGCCTTTCCATTTTTAGTCCTCTGTCCAAGGTTGCTTACCCATAATTTTTCTATTTGACTAATGCTTAACTGCAGACCTACAGCTTTACATCCTTGTTATATTCTCATGTGAAAACCAGTCATGTTTGTAGTTTAAATCATGTAAAAAAAAAAAAAAAAAAAAAAAAAAGGCTCAGTGCTCCTAAGCAACTGCTTTGAGTCAACAAGCATGACCCCTGTCTTTCACGAATTGAGTTATAGAGAATTATGTTACATTCAGTTTAGCCAGGCAGTAAGATGGTAGGTACAGTGACTGCCTGACTGTTCACATGTAACTCTATGTGTTGGAACATGGCAGGAGAAGACCCACACCTGTGAGACATGTAGGAAAAACTGAGAGGAATTAAATTATTGCAGTAAATATTGGTAAGATGTACTTGAATTATTTTGATAGCACTGTGTACTTTAAGTGAGCAAAACACATTTGTGTTTCTGAACGTGACCATCGAGATTTTAAATAAAACTAAAACTTAGGTATAAAATTATGGCTTATCTTGATAAAACATTCTGTGCTTTCAGTTTGTTCATGTTATTTCTGTAAGTCACAAAAATGCTGTGTAATGCTGTGTATAGTTCCGGGTATAACATATATCAGAATGGACACATATATATATATATATATATATATATATATATATATATATATATATATATATATATATAGATAACTTATCCATATATATATATGTATATATATATAAGAATTGTGTTGTATACTCAGATATATTATAACTTATCCATATTTAGGTATGTATTTAACTGGGCAGTTTTCAAAGAATTGTGTTGTATACTCAGATATGTTATAAGTTTGAAAACAGATTGTTAAAAAAAAAAAAACAAAACACAACAAAACCCCACAATATATAAAAAGAATAGAACACCATGAACTGTGGACCACAAGGGCAGTTGAAAAAATATATAAAAGCCAAAAATACAAAATGGTGTGCATAAATAAATAAGCCAACATATCTCTCACCTCTAATTTTCTTCAAATAAAATACAAATAAAATGTATGAACTTTTAAAATTCTCGCATGAAAATCCTACACAGGGGATATAAAATAATTCACAGAACATTCTTCACAGTGTGAGTGTTAATGCTTTGCATGGGTGTGCAATAATGCATATGTATTTATTCTAAGCTGACCTGGCCAATAAATAAATCTAATATAGCATTATATAAATAAATCTAACATAGCATTTTGGCACAGTGGTCAACACTGATTGAAAATGGCAGTAAATGAATGTGGCATCTACATCATTAAGGATGCTTATGGGAGGGGGGCACAAGAATTGCTTGATTTAAGGCCTGCTCAATTCTTTCCAACCTAAAAGGCTGTCAGCCAACTTGCTTCTTTGCAAAGCTCCACTCTGTTTACTCACCACTTCCTCGTTTGCTTGATAAAATGTGCCCCCCCTCCCCACTGTATGTTTCCTTTACTGTGGTGCACACCAAATGATAACACAGATAATTAAGTGATTAAGTGGCTTCTTACCACTAGAGCAACGTAATACAACATGCACAAAAATAGTGGTATGGACATAGCGAGGCTGCATAAAAATGGGAAAAATGTTTAAAGAAAATGATTTAAAAACATCAATGCAGTCAAATGAATACTTTGAGAAAAAAAAAAAAAACCTAGATCCCCCTGCCCACCCTCCCCGTGATCAGACTACAGTAAGCAAGTCTTTTTTGTGCATATATGTTAACAACACTGAAGTAATTGATAAAGACTTTCACTATTATTGCATATTCTGCTATGGATTGATTTTAAAGTTAAGTATGGCCTATACGAAAAGCAAAGCTATAATTTCTTATGCACATGAAAGCTCTGAAAACACAGGTCATTAATCTTCATTCTAAATACACTCAGAAATATTAGAATAGCAGTTCAACTGCATCCATGAGAAGCTTAAAATTAGCTTTAAATCATATGATTATAATAGTTCTGCAGTGAGTAAGCTTTGATTCAGTTAGAGGTTGTATTGGTATTCAAATTAGCCATGTGTGTCTCTGAGTGCTGTCAGTTAAACTGCACACCTCATTGTATTTATTTATTACTGCTTATTATTTAAGTGCTTTAGTTGTAATTTAAAGAATGTTGTTTTTTTTTATACTCCTGAACATTGAAATTGCCCCACCCTGAAGGAGGTGACTAATTGAAATTCGAGCAATTAGTTACTTGATCAATGCAAACACCTAGACTGAGATGTTCCAAACACAAACTGAGGCTCTTAAAAAGGGTTTCACAGCAGCATATGCTTACAGTCTTTAGAGCAGTAAAACTTCTAAATGAACGAATAAATAAATACATATACAAATATACTTAAAGAAAATGGTTTCACAGAAAATAAATGCTGCTCAATTGCTTTCTAAACTGTTGTATTACAGAGCATATGCCAATACTCCTCACAAAACTGCCAGCTGTCATAAATTCTCAAAGAGTATAAAATCTGGTTTATATCCTATTATAAGATCTTGGCCCGTCCAAAGATAACATTTAAATACACATTTGGCCCATGTCTAAAAATCAGCAGATGGTATCATTCCCATAACAACGTATTTCATTAATCTGGGGTTTAGTTATTTGCATGTTGTTTTTTTAAATAAACAGTATAGAAAATAAAATTTGTTGTTAGAAGATTTTCACCATAAACTAGAATGCTATTGCAGGTTTAATTAAGCTTGAGGGGTAATTGACTTTGATCATGGCAATATACACTTAGCAATTGCCCAATAATCTGCACAAATACCTGCAATTGGACAAAAAAAAAAAAAAAATGTGACAACCTCAAGCGAGGGTTGATGTTGATGTTTTAGAATGCAGCAATATAGTGGCTTATAAAACAGGTCGCAAATACATCTTGATACACAGATTTCCTGGACTGCCATGAAAATGTGTTTAACTTTAACTGAAACTTGTATGGAGCACTCGGGCAAATCTTGACCTTAGTGTCTCTCACTTTTTCTTTCAAATCAAATTCTTTCATTTAAATAAAGCCATACTAGCAGGTGACATGACATCAGACATGACACACAAAAAAAAAAAAAATTTCACATCCCAGAGCTTAGTTTGAACACAGTGCTGTCATTTTAACATATTTTATTCATGTGTTATGTTTATCTTTGTTGGAAAATAATTTGGGTTATTATTCGATTTCTCCCAAGCTGATCATTACTTTTTATTTATGGCATAAACAATCAAGCTATGTAGATCAATTCATTTAATAAAGCCATTTGGTATGCATCATTTAATAAGCAACTGCTCAGATTTCCTTATTGCAGTGATTCCATATCTTGACAGGAACTGACAGCTTATATAATAACGTTTAAATTTACAATTTGTAAATTTACAGTACACATACACTGTTGAACTAAATTTACAGTATAATCGTAAATCTCAAAAAACTACTCACTTCTAAATCTTTTGTTGTCATTTTTGTATTACTTTAGTATAAATACATGTTAATTTGGATTCATATGTTGTTATGTGAACGAAAAGACACAAAAGCGCCCGTTTTCTCATTGGAAATAGTGATATTTGGAAATTTATCTGCCCTGGTCACAAAAGCAAAGTTTGTGGGGAATAATAGCCATTTTTTATACTTTTGAGGCATAAGCGATTAGGAAATAACACTTACTACCCAGGAACAAAAATTGTGTTACATAGTGTTATTCTTAAGATTTAAGGCTGGTTCACACTGGGCATACAATTTAGACGGACACAGGCTGTAGTTCACATTGAGCGATCTTCTCCCTGCGTCAGTTCATTCTGACTGGTCTGGAGGTTCGGGGAGTCGTGCACACAGTCGCATTTAACTTATAACCTGGATAACCGCAGCGTCCTCTTTTTTTTATAAACAATAAAAAAATATATTATTGTGTGATTGACAGCAAATGCCAACATTCAGTTTCATGGTAACATCACTGACATTCACTGAGACTTTGTTGAGCTGTCTCACTCAATTTAAGCGTCCCGCTTTTGGTAAACACTTTATACGTAGGCTGCCGAGAGACACACATCAAACATGGTTTAAATTCCTGAGTTTTCATTTTGATTATTCATCTGTTTATTTATGGTACCGTTCATGTTTAATTATTAGTTATTTAGACATTTTCTGCTACATCTATACAAATATAATTTATTTCAAATAATCAATGGTAAATTGTATTTTACTTGTAAAATTCTAAAGGAAAGAGAAAGGCGTGTGATTGGTTGAACACAAGTGACATCACCAACTTGATGCTGAGAAGTTGAAATCTACCAACTCGTCCGCAGCAGCTTCGATTTGAAAGCAAGGTGGAGAGTTTGTTGCATCTGTCTGAATCGTAAGCCCAGTGTGAACCAACCTTTACCAGTGCATATCCAAAGTAAAGTGATACCACGTTTATTTTATAAAGACATTCGGCCATTAGCAAAAGCTACTTGATTATTCTTGAGCTTTACCAGTACATTTCTGGGGGGGGGGGGGGGGGGGGGCGGACGACTAGCGAATGCCATTCTGCTTTGGAAGTAAACTGATATTTAAGGTTGCAAGTTTCAGGTAAAAATAAGTATGTTTTACATTAACTGAACTTTTTTCTGTGTTTTTCAATGCATTTCAAATCTGCAGGAAACAGAGTTTCAGTAACCATGGCAACATAAAAAGAATGCACTCTATGCTTGGGCCTAATGTGAAGGTTAGTTTATTAAAGTTCTTCAAATAAATTGCAGCAAATCTGAAACTCTCAGGATAAGCAACCGTTTGTGGCAAAAGCTGACCAGACTATTTTTAGTTAGAACTCACTTACCATTAAATTGACAAGATCGTAATCAAGAGATAAAGAAACAAAAAAAAAATAATATAATGGTTTTGTTATTGCCTACCAAAATCCAACTGTAGTTAAATATTTCCGAACCCTGATAATCATGATTGATTACAGTTTTATTTTGATTTATATTTGATGACTATGATACATTGTGAATGTTCATTATCATAAATGAAAGAACTGTATGCTGTGGGGCTATTAATGTAGCCTGACAAATATAACAGTTAACAATATCAGTTCAGCAATCCCAGAGATCTATAATAACGATTTTGGTTTTCCTTTACTAAAACATGTCTTGTAGAATGATCAAAATAAATGAGTAGAAAATATTTTATCAAGTCAAGACAGTAAGTAATTATGCATTCCTTTCAAAAGCAAATTCACCAGTTACTCTATCTGTAAATTAAGGAAAATAACTGACACTTACCAAAATCATATGAAGAACGGTCAAGTAGCTTCAAATGTCATTTGATGTATTTCTTCTATCTTTCCCTTCTCTTTTTAAGATGTTCACAATCTTTGAGTGATTCTGGTTTCTGATGCTCTAATATTGAGTGTTATCATTCTCTCAGTATCTGTCTTTCCCTGACTTTGAATATGCTTTGAACTGGTCTGGAGAATTCTAACCGCATAGCTCAGAACAGAATTTCTCAATCCATTCAAACTATGTGACAATTTTCAACTCTGCTGGCCCAACCTACTATACACATATAAAATTGTAATGAATAACTCAACATAACTGAACATCATAGACAGGCAAGGGGAAGGTTACAAATAAATACAATTATATTGGAAGCTTACTCTTTAACACACATGATTTCCAGTGAGTTCCCCTGCATCATAATTTATACTTAGCACACATTTTGAAAAAACAAAATTATTAGGGCTGCGGCCAGTCCAGATTGACCCATATTACAGACTAGCTGAACCCGTCATTCTCAAAAAACCTGAATGCAACCCCCATCAGATCTACTTTGCAGAGATGGAGAACAGATTCCCAAAAGAGGAAACCTCTGATGGCTTAAAACAGGAAGTCGGCCATCATAAAGGCTGAGCCCTGCAGCAATATGTCTGATCCTTGACCTAAATAGAGCTATAAGTAATTTACATGAGCAGCCAGCAAAAGCACAGGTCAGATTGCTCTTTCTCTAAAGAATTAGGCCACCATCCGATTACCAATTGGATTTTCTATACTACTGGCAAGGGAGAAAAAAAAAACCCACCAAGATTTTCATTAATAAGAAAATTGTGATCTGTATGATCTAAAAATACCCACTATATTTGAGCAGCTAGAGATTGCGTACACCTTAGACAACCCAACCCTTTGAATGAATAAATGTATGAAACTAATAGGATTATGCTCTGCAAGTAAGAGTTTGCAAGGAAAAGTCTTACGGAGGGATAAATTAACCTTGGTGCTTACATAGTTTAGGAGGAAAATTGTTTGAAGTTGGTCCATCTAAGCCATGTCACAGTGACTCCTAATGGCCAGGCACAAGGCAGGCCAGGCACAGACAAGGCTGATTTCTCAAATTCAGGGAGCAGTTGTTTGGCAAGTAAAACACGTGACTAGAATATAATAGAAAATTATATTCTGGATAAGGTGATATTCAATATTACCCTATTCACTTACAATGCATGATGTCAGTGCAAGTGTCAAAAAATCCTTTGAAACAAATTGCTTTATAATCTACATAGAACAAACTAATTTCCAAAATGTAGTTTTACCTCAGTTATTTTAAAGTTGAATAAAAACTGCTGAAGAGCTGTTCAGATTATACATTGGCAGAGGAGGGTTCTGGTCTGAATTTTATCGTAAATTAATAATGTGCAAAAGTTAAATCAATACTAATAAAGTCTTCTTAGTTCAAAGTAATATAGATGCATATTCTGGTCAAATACAAATAACTCAGATGAAAGTGTTCCTGTGATATTCAGAAAGTTTTTGGAAGGACATTTAAACAACTCTCCACCTTAAAGTGGAAAAGAAAGTACACATATTTGTAAACAAAGGTGTTGTTATCATGATCCACATAAACTCAACAAGCACCCCTGGTGATTAAGCAGGAATCTGTGTAAAGCCAGCATTTTTGCCATAGGATCAAAGGCAGCTTGCTGAATACAGTTTCCTAATTATTTTATATTTATACAAATGAGCAGAAGTGCCCTCAGCAATAATTGTGCAGCTATGCAAATAGAATACAGATTTACTGCTCCATTGCGGTACTTTAAGGGTTTTATATCTTTACTTTCTATTACAGCATTTTAAATATTGTTATCCTTCTTTAATTAAAAATTAAACACTTATCAGTTAAAGAACAATCTTCAACTCAAAATGGCTTTGTGTGTATTACCAAGAAGAATGAAAAAAAATGGCATATAACACATACTTGAAAGAACATGTATGTAACATGTTTGGTTGAAAAATTAAACCTATTACATCACTAAAAACTTTCAGTAAAAGAAATACTAAATAAATATATGTATGTAGCAACACACATATGTATATATATATATATAGAGAGAGAGAGAGAGAGAGAGAGAGAGAGAGAGAGAGAGAGATGTTAAGGGGGAAACCCGGTGGTCTACCATTTTTTTTCAACACTTGCCTGCCAATCGAATCTAGGTTGACCCAAAATTTCAAAAAAGACGACTAGGCGAAACCCTTTTTTCTCAGAATAAAATAAAGACGCCAACAACAGTGTAGAACACTTTAGAGTCTGAATAACAGGTGAATGTGTGATGCAAAGGTTTTGCCAGTAGGTATATTCAAAGTACAATCCAACAGTCGACCAAGGAGCTGTTGGAAGTGGGAAAAGAGCCAACAACAAGAGCAACACATATGTCAGTGACATTATTCCCCTGCCATGGCTGTATGCAAAATTTAGAACTATTAGTAACATGGAACAAGTAGATCACCGCATCTACTGTATGCACATGTAAAACTGTAAGTTTGACAGACAGACAGACGGACCAGGCTCTTCCATATAGTATAACCTCAATGCTGAATGCCTTGTAATTAATTCAATTCTTCACAACTGAATAAGTGCTTCTCTAAATATATTTAAAACTTTAGTGTGAGATATGTATGGACTGAAAGGCACAGTTCCCAAACCTAACCCCTGCCTCCAAAATAACTATAAAGTAGTACAGTAGTCACTTTATTGCAGTAATACAACATTTAATCAATAACTCTTTACAAGTTATTTTTACATGACATTTCATTATCTATCTGTATATGTTAGAAATTTAATTAAAAAAATAATTTTCCTATTTCACCCTCTACTTTTTTCAAAGGCTTACGTTGGTATGAGAGCTCAATTAATTTGTTTCACTGATATCCAACAGACATTGTAGATGACTAATGCAGTTCTTTAAATGGAAGCATTTATTTTTTTATTAAATTCAGCAAATTAAGACATGTTTAAAATTAGAACACGAGAACTGTAAACCAGAATAGACTCATCATCTACAGTACACGTCCTCTTCCCATCTGTCTCATCAAGAAAAGCATTTATTTTCTAAGAAACCTTTAATGTCTTGGCTGGCTAGAGAGGTGCAATAGTCTAGAGAATTCTTCATTTCTATAAGCCCCAGTCCTTGACACTGCCAAGAACCCTTTTTTTCTCATCCCCCCCAGAAAGACTTGATTGTACTGTATGCTACAGCAAAAAAAGGGACCATCTGGAGTACCTACAGCACTGTCCCTCAGCTATGGCCTTTGGGAAGCCCTAAGTAGAAAGTAAAAAGTAAAGTAAAAGCTCTTTGGCTACCAAATCTGCTGGATGATAACATCAGAAAACATGGTTTGCTAACCGTATAATGGTATGTTTGTGTTGGTCACAAGGTGGAGAAAGAACATCAATTGTTACAAAAGGTTAACTGCTTTTCCACTCAAATGCACATATTATACACATGTATATTACACATATATAGGTAGTTTTCTCTGTAATTTGAGTCACCATAGAATAAAGATGAAGATCAAGCACCATCTTCTAAATAGCTTTTATTAATATCACAGCAACTATGCAATTCATGGTGCTGGCTTTGATGACTCTATCGATTTGATTTAATCTTCACAATCTAAAGCTAGGCTAAACACTGAATGAAAACAATCACACTCATACAAGTACAGTAATTTGACACAATTTACTCTTTCAGATCACAATTTATTAATACAGTGCATATTGTTTATTGTATATTTCTGTGAGAACCTGTGGGAAGTGAAGCCAAGAAGAACATTGTGAGTTAATAAGCTCTGACAACCCAGAGCAACCTCATTTTTGCTTTTGTTGCAGTCATTGTCTCTGAAGTCATTATCATGACTGAGCTATAATATAAATGCATACATTACTAATGTAGCTGATCCTGTATATTGCGTTGCGTTCTCGTGAGTGTTTTATATGAGAACTTAATCAACACAGGCTAAGTTATGCCACAAAAGAAATAAAAAGACAACATTTGTTTTACAATTGAATTAATGATATTACTTGATTATACCAAAATTAAATCTACAAAAATATAAAACATGCTAATAAGCTTTGGGTAAAACTATTATACATCACATCCATTCTAATGATCAGTTTTCAAACTATTTATCAGACTGCAGTAATTGTCCACTAATGCTGCCAAAAGCTTACAGTACAAATTCAGTAAGTCTTTCAACACTAAGGAGTTGCACTGCTTTAGGATAATTAAATAAACCATGATCCATACTGAAAAAAAGGAAATTCGCCCTAGATGTGCACATTAGTATATGAGATCAATTTACTGCTATGTTGTTGCTATTTTTCCTAGACCTGTATACAGGTTGGCAGCGTTGAAATAGATAAAACAAAATTATTCGCCTTGGGCCATTGATGCAGACTGCGCTCCGTATATCATGCTGTCTGATTGGAAGAACAAAAACTGTCCAAAGTTCAATTAAGATGCAATGTACTGCGATTGCTGTCACTCAAAAAAAGGTATTACTAGAATAGCTTTGTATGATTTGCGTGCATAATTAAAAAACATTTTTAAAAGTGTTTCAGTTAAGTCAGTAGAATGCATTACACACAAATTGGTTACAAATCTGATTAGCTGCTTATTTTAGGAAAATGTAAATTAATATATAAAAACAGTAAACAGTAATACAGTAAACTCATAAAAGTAAACTCATTTATCGGAATTATTACAATTTTGGGTAGCACTTTATATTAAGGTGCTGCTTATTAATATTTTATAACATTAAACATGTTATAAATGTATAATATATGCGTAATAACTATGTTATAGAGTGTTAATAAAGCATTACAGTTGGTCTATAGCCATACAATAGCCATAGACGGAATTACGATTAAACATCCCAAAGTACAATAGGTGGCTAAAAACTGTCCCCTTTATAAAACTGTAATTCCATCTACGGCTATTGCATGGTTAAACATCCCAAAGTAGAGTAGGTGGCTTAAAACTGATTTTCTTTATAAAACTGGAATTCTGTCTATGGTTAATGCATGGTTATAAACCATATATAATATTTTATTAACACTATATAACATAGTTTATAAACATATATAACGTTAATACGCAGCACCTTAATATAAAGTGTTACACAATTTTGTCCCATTCATTTATTTATCTACATCTCAAAGACATTACTTTCTAGACGCCCACGCACTGAATAGTAATTCGTTGGTTACTAGTGACGAAGTTTGAACATTTACAATTATTAGAAATTACTAGAGAGAGAAAATAAGGCTGGTCTCACTCATGCTACCATGTTATTATAAGTAACAAAAAAGCTGTGCGCAGTGATGGTGCAGATTAGGCAAAAACAAGTTGATTATACGATTGTCACCTGGATTGTGCCAGCTACTTACACAATCCATGAAATTGCGTTAAAAAAAGTGTGTGTGTGGGCAGAACCTCCCCTGCAGTCTTTAGCCCTGGGATTAGTCTGGTTGCTTATCGCTGGACTTTCTCTTTCTTGTAGTGCTTGTATCCTTTTTTGTCATCTTAGCATTTTTTTTCAGAAAGGAAAAATCCACCCAATAAAGTTACCAAATCAGAAATAAACAACAGACATTTGATCTAGGGGCTCGTAACGTCAATTATTCAAATTCGTCATAGAATTGTGAAGCGTATAGTGTTTTAAAACAAAAAGTATAATTAACTCTTTGCAGTCTTATGTCGGACCAGGTCCGACATTACAATTTTTCCTTTCCAGTCTGATGTCGGACCCTGTCCAACATAATAAAAAAGACATCAAGCGCAGGTCTCTGGTCGTTTTTTCTCCGGAAGAAGCTGAGAAAACCTTTCAATGGCCGAGTGAGACCGATAGGGGCTGAGAGAAGCTGGGAGAAGCTGAGAGAAGGCCCTGCACCACAGACCTAACAAGGACATAAAAAATCAAGATAGCTGCTTCTGCGTTCAGCGCTCAAAGAATATCACAGGCATTTGCAGAGCTTTTTGTGATGTCATAGTAATAAAATAATGACTTGGATTGCATTATTGAGTAGTTTGGTGATAAAACAAGTGATCAGGGGATGATTTCTCAGTATGCACGACTATGAAGACGTATGGGATAAACACAGTGAACAAGGGGTGGGGCTTGGCTGGAGATGCACAGTGTCCTGTTGATATGCAAGGCCTTTTAAGCCTGTTTTACTGTGAAAAAAAAAACAATTAAATAGCGCATATAAAATAAACAGCACGTGTGAAAATAAATTGGACCTGATGTGCCTCACAGGCGCTGAATAAATGGACCGCTAAGGGTTAATAGTTGAAACAGATTCTGTGGGGCACAGGAGAAATGCAAAAGTTAAAACAAACAAAGCACTGATATGAACAGGGGTGGGGCTAACTTTACTTCAGTAATACGAAAAATTAAATGGCCAACTAACATAATGTGTGTTATAAAGGCAAATTACTGTATAATGAGCCGCCATTTTGTTTATTAGTATTCATTCACAACGCAAGTATTGAAATTTGACAGGTTTATACGTCTCAAGCTATGAGGATACCGAGATCGTGTCCTCAGTTGTTTTTTTGCATCTCAATGCTGATTCTTATGGAAAAATTCTATCAAAGTACAAAACACTCCTTACTTTTCTCTGTTGGTTTGCTGTGTAACATAGATTTAGATAGTAAATACCAAGCAGTCATATAAATTCTGCCAGCTATAGCTTGAAACCTAAGTTTGACCTCGGTAGAATGACAGCTCTGGTTACGACGCTGTTCACGAGTAAATGACATACCCGCATGTAAAAAGCAGGTTATGATTTCAACCTCAAAGATTGCTATACAAAAAAAAAGCCAGAGTTTAAAACAAAGTGGCACTAAACAGTTAATATCCAATTTACACAAACTGTAATTGAACTTTATTGAGCGAATCAACGAATACAGCTGTGTACCATTACGTCATGTTAAGTGTGTGGTCTGGATCATTATTATGAACATGTGGATGTTAAGACAACAGTGGTTGTGGAAAGTAATTAAGAAAATTAAAGAACACAACTCTATGTCGAACATTAAGACAATATATAATGCTAATTTTTGGTGGAAATTGGATTTCAAATTTAAAAAAAAAAACAATTTGCTAGCATGGAGCTTGTTTTTCAACACAAATAAAAAGTGCATAAAAGTTACTGTACAAAAGAAATGTTATAATGTGGGCTTTGATATCATCTGTGTTTGCCCAGGAATGTTTTTCCCCCCATGTATCTGATATTTTTTTTATTGTTGCCTTTTGAGTACATAAACCCTCGTGGCACTTCAGCTTCACTTTTAAATGGATTTTTCACATCAACAGAAATTATTCCTATTGAATATAAGGATTATACTGCCATCAGCAGTGCCTACAGTTTTTGTACAAACATAGCACGTATCTAAATTGAAACTAGGAATCCAAGCACATTAAGCTGGTGCACTTTTATTTAACTGCGGGAAACTGGCAATTTTGTCCAAACATCTAAAACAAATGTACCATTAAACCCTGAGGCTATGTGAAACATTTACTAATTTAGTATATTATTAAACTATAAAAATGTTGAAACTGAACTGCTCATGGGAATTAAATATATTCAATATTCCTGGCTTTCTCAAGTAAGTTTTTCATTTATATATATTTGCTCTCTTGATTGAAAACCATTATAAATGTAAAAAAAAGAAGAAAAAAAACAATAAAGCAGACAAATAGGGTTGACTGTGATTTTAATCATTGTTGAAAAGATGGGCTGAATGGATATCTGGTTTTTTTTTGTTTGTTTCTTACTGTGTATTTGCTGTATATAACAATTGGCCAGCACATGTGTGTAGTTTGTATGCTATAATGTGGTAATGTTTTTAGAAGTACCTGTAAGTTTTCTGCCAGAGCAACATTATAGGAAAGTGTACTTAACCCTAGAAGGGCCGGAAATATGCTTATACTGTACCTAGAAGATCCGCAGCAGTCTTTCTAATGGCTGTATTCAAATAGTATAACGAATGGAGAAACAGTCAGATGTAATTCATTTTTTACATTTTTTTGTATTGAGTACGTCACATAAACATCTAAACAACCAAATATATATATATATATATATATATATATATATATATATATATATATATATATATATATATATATATATTTCTATTGATTTATTTTATGAAAAAAAAAATCAGGAAACTGGTTACTGATGAGATAATAGCTTAATAATATCAGCTTAGGACATTTATTCACAGGGGCAATAAAAGGAGAATAGGCCACTTAAATTTGCTTTCTGCCGATCTCAGGTGAGAATTTGTCAGTGAAGATTTGGAGAAAGCAACAGATACTGGGGATGCACCGAATTTGGCCAAAAACCGAACCGAATCCCGAATCTGCAAAAACCGTCAAGGAAACTGAAAGAAACTCTTGAACAAAAAACAGACTGGCAGCTACTAACAAGAGACGCGCACAATCTATAGTTTTGAGCCTTTTAGTTAATAGTATTTTTATTACTGAATGGAAATATATCCCTGAATAAGATTTCAGTTTGAAACTTACACAATTTACCGCTAGCATCCTCCCCCCACAACAGAAATGTCAAAATACAGAACCGTTTACTTTACCTTTACAAGAAAAGAGAGCTGCATCTTTGCATTAACTGACTGTTTTCTTTAATGACATTTCAACCTGTGTCACCTGATCTGAGACTGAGAGCTTTGAGGAAAAAATTACAGTAATGAGTGACCTGAATGATCTCCCTGCGAAATAAAACCACGTTGATTTAAATACACTGTGTGTGTAACACATATCAAATAGACTATGAAATAGTTAAAAAATAAAACACGGCACTTCCCAAATGGTTCATCTTGTATTGGCGCATTGCAATACGTAAAATTTTATTTACTAAAGCATATTGCTCAACAGTGTCTTGCACATCTGACCGTTGTAAAGCTACAAAAAATATATATTTATGTGCACCGATTTATTTATTTTTTGATCTCAGTATAATCTGTAGAACACAGACAAAGCAACAAAACACAAAAGTCTACAACACTTTGTCATTACTATATATTATATTTACTGCATAACTTTACTCCAGGAAAAGTGTGATGTGAAGGTGCTGTTGTATACGGGGGTATGTTTGCATTCAGCAGCTGTGTGTGTTTTGTGCGTGCTCCACCAGTAATTTAGGGAGTCGAGAGAAAACTTCAAATAATCGTCGGTCTCTAATACATGCCAGGGCTGTTAGGAAATATTAACAACAGACACCGGGTCTCTTTTCAACACTGGGTTATGTATAATACACACTGTTATTACCCACTGACACAACCTTTAATGATGTTGCTGATGAATGTTCTAATTTAATTATGTACTTTTTATAGGATTGTGTGTAGGCAGCTTTTTCATGACTGCATCTGAAGTATTTGCAGATGTCAGTGATCTTACATAATAAACGTAGAGTCTCAAATAGTCTCCGGTTTCCAATAGGCACCAGGGCTACTGGCAAATATTGTAAATAAACGGTTTATTCTTTTAAAAGGTATATTTTACGTTATGTTCAGTCTGTTATTAAGCTACAGTGCCGGAGTCTATGGTGGAATACCCCAGATATACTCGGACGAAGAGTGCACATCATGTGGAGGATTGCTGTTTCAGTGGAATACCTAAATAGTTAATGACTCTTGTTTTTGCAAAAATGTTTCTTTTGTCCCCTGGTATGGAAACAGAACGCAAGGAAGACAGACCCCGGAATTGGAACTTTCCTTGCCTGCAGGAAAGCCTTTGAGCACCTTTTTTGATGAGATACAGACCGGCTGGAAGAGGCAGCAAATGTCTGTTAAGTATTCAACACATAGTGATTTTATCCTCTTATTAACTCGAGAATAAGCAGACCTTAGAGAAGTTCACCTGGAGCTGTTAATCTGGAGGTCTTGATTGGCTGAGGGGCATGTCCCAGGGAGCCTGCACTGGGACTAATGCTCACCTTGTGTGGCAAACCTTTATTTTTTAGCTTTACTTTGCTTTGTCTTCTTTATTATTATTTGGTGGTACCCTAGCGTTGGACCTGTGTTGAGGTTAAATCTGCATGCCGGTGCGGCATGTCAACACTCATTGCTCTGTGTCTGATTCAGTCTTATTCATTGATGACCCACATATGCAGTATGTAGCATCCTGTTCCACCCTGCAATATATTTCTCAAATGAAACATAAATGTTTTTCTATTTTATGTACATGTTCTGGGTCATTAATCAGCTTGTAATCATTTCTTATTCTCAGGAGCTTGTAGTAACAAGAGCTTTTGAAAGGAACATTAATAAACACTTTCCCTTAGAATCAATTGCTATGACTTTTACATTTAAGGGGAGGGGTCTTTTATTGCAACAGAATTCACAAATAAGCTCCGCTGGTAACTGCAGCCTGATGTGAATGAGATGTGTGAATGTGTTTGGCTGCAGCTGATTAATGGCCCAGTACATGTGGGAATAAATATATTGTCAAACCAATTGTGGTTATGTTGATAGGCACAGCAGCATTAAGCACTGAGTGAGTTCAAAAGTCTACACAGTGCTGAGTAGTAGATCACTTTAACTCTGAATTTGCAATTGTATTCTGCTTGACAACTCAATGCAGACACTCGTCTGTAGCAATACTGTTTTGGACATAAGCCAGATGAGTGCTACAGCCTTGCCTAACGCTGCCACATACTCATTTTGTTGATCTTCAACATCTCTGGCATATAAGTATTAATTAGAATGTGGTCCATTGGAAATATGTGACACTTATTCCATTTTAGTAGACCAGGGGTCCGATCTTCGATCTTCGCGTAATCCCCTCGTTAAATTTGTGCCTAGCAAAAAAATAATGCTTTGGCACAAAATGAGAGATATTCCAAAATGGCACAAAGCAGTTGCACAACATTGGAATATAGCAGTTTTCTGAGCAATTCGCAAATCTGTTTGTGCCTCACAAAACCGTGCATTCACTACCAATATAGAAACTGCACACAACAGCCAAGCGAGAATGCAGAATGATAGACAGTCACAAGCTGCTATCATTGGTTTTGCCATAGTATGTACCGATATGACTGCAGATGAGACCACACAGTATATCGTGCACACATACATACGGACCATTCAAATACACAATTGGCTCCATAGCTAGGCGTCGAATTTTCAAATTAATGAACTGAATACTACTGTTTTATTGAATACGGACAGTATTGTATCACAAGAAAATACTATATAGGTTTATTTAAAGGCCAGCTGATCCGATATAGCTGTATGTTTTTGAAGCAAAATAAAAAAAGGCTATGTATACTGTCTTTTTTCTGAATTTTTTTTTTTTTTAATATGTCGTGCCGTGACAAAGTCTACTGTGGTAGCGCGCTCTCTGATTTGTAAATGTAACGAGTTCATTCACCTGCAAAGTAAACATCAGTCAAGCATTTTTATATACACAGTACACATCAATGCGTTATTTTATAAATTCTTCTCACCCATTTCAACATCATGATTAAGCCCAGTATGTAAGGTTTTGAGTGTCGCTGGAATGGATTTTTTTTGTTATGCCATTTTTTTGGTAAGAATAATAAATGAATGAATAAGTCAGTAATAAATGAACAGACTGGACAGCTGCACAAAAACAACTAGAAATTGCAGTTAACAGAACTGTTTGTTCCCCCTCAATTAACTTATGATTGGACTGCTGCAGAGAAAATACAGATCTTTGATTGGTTGATCGTATCAACGGTCTGGCTTTTAGCATCCTTTCACAGCAAAAGTGCCACCCCCCTTCATCCTTCTCTCAATCTTAATTTCCATACTTTGATGGTACACATTGAATGCCGATATGCCTGTGGAACAGTGAAGAACACATAAAACTATATATGTAAACACACTACTTCTGTCCATCATATCAATACAGTGATAAAACACATAACTGATCGCCCATCCGGTGTGTGCAGATTGGGAGGTTAGGGTTCTGTACTATTATACGTTTGTACTATTGTACCCAACTCCAGAGTGGAGTGTTACTCTGACACTATTTGAGCCAGCAGTGATAGCGATGACACCTGTGCACTACAAACCACTTTGCCACAAATACTGTACATATACAATATACAGTATTCTAAATGTATATTCATGACTCTGATAAGCATGTTTCTTTAATCATGATATATATATTAAAGGGGTCGGAAAATCTAAGTTAAGTTCAGAGACAAAGGTAATTCTATCATGGTGTTTATTAATTTTATGTTTTGCTGTTTTATTTTCTGTTTTCCATTTAACACATGTGTAGCATCAATAATATATATTGAGGAGTTTTTAGTTTCTTTGAAGTCGTGTTTGAAATGCTTAAAGCAAGCAGAACTTTGTAGAGACATAACACTGATAGAAGTTTTGTTTCTTAAACTAGAGAGTCATCTCGAAATTATAGCAGCAATTCTTATTTCTTTTTTTCTGCGCTGATATTCAACATCCAAGTTTGATTTCCATTTTTGAACTAACTCACACAAATCTCAAATGTGCAGTTGAATCTTTACGCATTAATACTGACTCTATGCAAGTAAATGCTTGTGACTCTGCCTGCAGGACCGTGGCAGCAAGACAAGAAAACATGGGAAGAACCAAGGTAAAAAATACAGCTTTCTTTACAAGGCAACACAAATATTGTATATTAATTTACATACACATATAATTATTTTGTTTTTAGAATTATCATACACTTTTTGAACAGTACACGCCATTATATAAAATATTAATGTATTAGGATGGGAAAATATATCCATCAGCATAATTAAGATTAGTGCCAGTGTACATTTGCCCTTACACTTACTGTACTATCATTCAGACCAAAGTTTGGTAAGTTTTTGTCTCTGTCCCTGCCCCATTTTGTAGTGTCTTAAAATGCCATATTTTTTTAAATCTGAATGTATTTCCACACACACTTATCTTTTGTAGATACATCAATCTAATTTGACCACTACTTATATCTGTAAAACATTAAAATACTCTTATAGAGGTTTTCTTGTAATACATTATGTAGGTGTAATAAGCATGTATGTTTCTTATCTTTCCTATATGAATGCCTAAGTAGACCTACCTATACAGGTTACATACACATTATCCATATGCTTTGATCTTAATGGCCGTGTATTATACTGCCACACTAACATTAGTACAGTGACTCACTAAACAATATTAAATTCCTATGTTGTGTTTAGATTTTCAGAAGTAACCAGATCGATTTTCCTCGGAAAATAGGATTTTCATGGAAAGCAATTGCAAAATGCCTGGGAGTCATCATGTCTACTGTGTATCACAGAAGAAAATAAATGGGAATGGATATCTCACATCACAACAGATTTTCTGGCATTAGTAATCACGTTTTTGATGATGTACAACACATTTTGTCTCTTACTCCCAATGGAGAAAGCTGTGTCATGGGACAGTCTTGTGCAGAGAGGAGTGAGAGTGTAAAGGTGGAGGGTTCAGGAGTGGCTTTCTATTTTAGATCCAGTTGGAAAAGCTGTAAGAAAATGAAGAGCAGTTAGATGCAGAGTTTACAATGTGCCCGGGCCAAATCATTTATGGTATGCATATTCTTTTAAAACAGTTTTTCCCACCATTATTTCTCCCTAATATGTCATAGAAAGTTTGCTGCTTTCAGTAGTTTAATCAAATATTACTAAACAAGATATGTAACATGACCTATGCTACATAGTTATTTAAAATAATATATTTTTATATACAGATTATGTATCTTGGCCCACCATCTAATGGTCATGGACAGGTTAAGAATGGGACTAATATCTGCATAGAAGTACAGTAGTTTACATTTAAGAAGTTTGTTACTGACTGTACCTTATCCATATGAAAAATAACTTGTTTTCTTTTACTTTTTTTTTTTTCTTAGTCCTGTCATGTCAGTTATAATTCAAGTTGCTATTTTATTATTTTAAAATATAGCACATCCCAAGGAGGACGTTTGTATTCTTGGAGCCACAAGAGGTGAACAATGCTGTCCTCAATAGCATTATAAATATTATAAATATATCCACATTGAAGCTTGTATTTGTAAATAAATTGAGTTTCTATTGTTTCCACAGGTACATTGATGGTAATCACAAGCTAGTGTCATGGCGATTTATTTTCCATGGATGTGTGGATGGCTTCAGTCGACTTCTCATCTACTTAAAATGTTGCACAAATAATTTGTCCCAAACAGTTTTAACACTGTTTGAAAATTGAGTATCTAAATTTGGACTACCTTACCAAGTTAGGGGGGGGATCTAGGAGGAAAGAATATTCGAGTTGCCCGCTTCATGATTATTATGAGGGGTGTAAATAGAGATAGCTTCATAGCTGGAAGAAGTGTTCATAACCAACATATTGAGCGGCTGTGGGCAGAGCTCAGCAGTCATTCACTACTACAGAGACTTGTTTCATTGGATGGAAAATCAGGGAATAGTAGAATCTGTAAGAGGGAACCACGTTTATGCTCTTCATTATGTTTATTTGAGCAAAATCAATAGATCTGTTACAGAATTTGTACACCTGTGGAATAACCACGCCTTGAGTACTGAAGGACATCAATCTCTTTATCAGTTGTGGACTGAAGGAATGTTGCAGAACAGTACTGTTCTTCATGATGTGCCTGTATCAGAATATGATATCGATGGTGCTCAAAATCCAAACCATGATACCAATGACCATATTTTGCATGACAATACACAGTCGTCTGAAGAGCAAATAAACTACCTCCAGTCAATGGTAGATCCGAGCATTGACGATTTAAATTATGGAACAGATCATTATATGTTCACGTGTCTTATTTTACAGAGCGTTTTTGGTTATGAAGGGTGATGTTTGAAGTCACATGGAGATACAAAAAACTTTCTACTGCTCATCAAATATTACATTTAAAGAGTGGCCCAACAACCACACACTCAGGAATCCTTTCCTCAAATTGAACAGTAAATGGTAACACAGTATGCGCCTCAGATAGATGGAAGATTATCAGGGTAATTTTCAAAGCTTTTTGCTCCAAATCAAAATTTTCTGCAGATTTTCTGACAGTAGTTGTAAAAGTTTAAAAGAGCAAATCTTGCAAGAGACAATGTAGGTATGGAAGAGAAATAAAGGGATTTTTTTGAAAACTTAATTTTTCTTTTCTAAATCATTGATATGATACAAGCACAAAAGATGGCTTTTTTGTGCATGTTAAAATGTCCGTTGACCATTTAATTGTAAATATTACACTGTATTACATTATTATTGTTAAATGTAATAACATTCACATCTTAGTTATAAGATGCCAATGGGCTCAGTAACACCTAAAAAGTGAATTGCTAAATAAAGTGATAGAAAACAAACATTGTAATGCAAAAACATTTACTTTAAAAATGTAATAAATCAACAAGTCACTTTATTTCAAATTATTAATTTTCAAATATTCATGCACTTAACAAATGAACCTGTGAAAGCATGTGATCAAAAATGTTGCTTTCAATTCTCCTTCATTTTTAACATCTACAATTGTTTTACAGATTTTGTAATAATCAAATAATTTCTTTACCATAACTGTGTTGACAAGTTAAAAGTTGCTTGACATTAAACATTATTTCTTTTTTAAAACAACTATGAGTTTATAACTCACTTCACAACATTTTTACCAGTTATTTCTATTGTTTTTGTAATCCACAGTACCCAGTGTTCCATGCTGTGGTTCAGGTTTCTCCATATCCAGCTTCGAGTTTCCTTTAGTTGCAATAGATTGGTGTGGGTGGAGGTGGGGGAACTTGGGACTGGTAGCGCTGCTGACAATCCAGATATTGCCACAGGTGCTCAATCTGATTGATGGCTGGGCTTTGGAGCACCGAGGAGAAAAAAGTGGAAAGCCTTGATTTCTCTTCCTGACTGGTCATGTATAAGGACTGGTATGTAGCGCTATCCTCCTGAAGAATATGAGCATCAAATCTTGGAACACCTTGTTGGCACAACAGTAGATTTTTCTTTAAAATGTGAATGCATCCTGCAGAATTGAGACACCCTTCAATAAACATCTAGTCTGTCTGTGTGACCACAGTCTGAAGAGGAATGAATATATCTTTCTTGTTTTTATATAGCGCCATTCATAGTGGACCACCATAACAAAGTGCTTTATGGAGGTAGGCTGGGAACTGTGCATTATATGCAGAGCCACTTACAATTGGACATTGATTTAACATCTCATCCACAGGATGGCGTACAAGGAGGTTAAGCGACTTGCTCAGGGTCGCACAGTGCGTCAGTCAGTGGCATGGGTGGGATTTGAACCAGGGCCCTTTTGGTTATTAGCTCTGGACTTTAAGTCCAGTGCCTCCTTAATGAAGACATTGAACTTCTTCCATGGGTGCCCCAAAGCCCAGATATGAATCCAATCAAGCACCTGTGTATGTGCCTGGATCGTCAGCTGACAGAAACCCATCCACGTCCCACCCACCCACCAATATGTTGGAACTAAAGGAAACTCACACAGATCTGGAGAAACCTGGACTAAAGAATGACACTACATCTAGTCGATTCAGTGCAGGTTAGAAGCTCATTGTACTGCAAATGGTGACTCGACCAAGTACTACAGTAAAGATTATCACTCTTGTTTTTATTAGTCAATTTCAGAACCAAACTAACATTAACCAACAATTTATCGGAGTGGCCAAATTATTATAGCAGGACACCATATATACACATGTAAACTGGAGTATGAACAAATTGTTTAGGTAACTAAATTCACAGTGCAAAACAATATGTTTCAAATAAAACACTACATTTCTGTGCACTTATTGTTTTTGTTAAACTGCAACCGTGGCCAAACGTTTGTAATTGCAGAAAAGGTAAATAATCTAATTGACATTAAACATCTATCAAGAAATTGTATTAAAATGAATATCACCATTTGTGTATAAGCAAATATGGCAAACAGTCACATTACATTTTTTTTTTTGTTAGCAAAAGTTTGCACACCCACATCTATAATTATGAACATGGAGTTGGTAAGAGTAGGGAGGATTGCCTCATGGGTATCCAAAACCTAGAGAATCCATCTGCTTCTTAAATTCAACAAAATTTCAAAATGGGTAGCTTAAAATATTGCAGCACGTGTTAGCTTCTGGAAAGCTGGAGATATATCCTTCATTATTCTTATGCAGGAACAGGCGGCTGCAGTTGAAACCCAAGAGGCGGCTCTTTATCTGCTCCTGTAACAAATGCTAAAATCTGCCTTAATGACTGTGACAGAGATCGAATGACACTTGGTGTTAGATCTCCTTCCCGACCTGTGAGGAAAATAGAAAGAAGGAACAGAGTAACCTTAAGCAAATGGCAAAACAATTCATTCCGTAGGGTAGGTGGAAGCCGGCCATTTAGGAAGGGGGCGGAGCTACGGCACCCAAGCTCACTAACCCGGACAGGAGACGACGTGGCATCCGAGGATTGGAGGTGCAGATGCACTTGTTAACCTAGGGGTCATGGGCGAGGGTATAAATAGGGGGCATAGCTTCAGTGATCTGTTCCTTTGCATATGGTTAAATCAATCGACCTAGAAGGAGCCCTTATTGTCCATACCAAAGCTGTGAGTGTTCTGTCAGTCTCTGTAATAACACTGTTTGTCTTGTGTTGCTTGTCTTCTCACCAAGAATACTAAACACGATCCGGAGCTGCAGCCCAGGTCAGCGTAAAACCCGGACATCACCACTAACCTTTCCACTACAGGAACTGTCTTTGCACCACTAGCACTAAAATCACGCACTGTCGGAACTGTGTCTGTGTTTGTGTTTTGTGAGGGTGAAAGAACTGGACTTTGGGTTACGTGTCAAACCTGTGGGATTACAAATAGGAGTGATACACGCCGCTGTACCACTTCCATCATTATTATTGTTTGCAGGTTTTGCCATAAGGCTCTGGACATTATAATCATTAATAAGCGCCCTTGCACCAGTGACTCATCTGTGTGATTAATTCACTCTGTACTGCACTCAAGTATTCACCACTTTGCCACA
The DNA here is from genome assembly GCF_017654505.1 of Polyodon spathula. NCBI lineage: Eukaryota > Metazoa > Chordata > Actinopteri > Acipenseriformes > Polyodontidae > Polyodon > Polyodon spathula. The sequence goes on from NC_054548.1 coordinate 23,625,691, forward strand.
ATGACACATTAGAATATGTATCTGAAAATAAAAATAGTGAAAAATAAAACTAAATAATTACAGAAATGCATAAACATGTGTTGTGCATCAAAGTAAAACTTGCTTTTGCAAAATCCACACACATGGATTACATCATATTTAAAATCATACATTTTACATTCAAACAATTACCACACTGAAAAAAGGGCTGTTAAGGTATTGGTGGTATTTTTATATTCAAACACTTTATCTGAATACCAAAAATGTGTATTTATTTTTTTAAATGTTAAATATTCCTACATTTTCCCCAAGGTTTGCTGGTGGCTGTGGTACAGAAAACAATTAATGTAGTAAAAACTGATGATGATGTTTTAGGTCTGGCCCAGCCCCGTAACTGTCACCTTTAAGAACATCATAATGTCTTTCAAATAGGTCTGAGCCAGAATATACATCTCAGAATGGCCATGGCCAGTCACCATAGGTGCAACAAACTTCAATATGAAACAAATTACTTGCTTATTAGCGGATGTATATTATTAGGCTGCGTGTTTGACTGCAAGCATTTTAGCATCTTTTACTTATTACAGTTTTCCTGATTACGATTTTGGTTTGACGATTTGGTTCCGAGGACTGGTGACAAGTGATTCAACCTAGCTGAGATGAGGGATTAGGGTGAAGGTAACCTTAAACTTCCTAGCACAAAAAGTCCATCCATTATATGTAAACCATATCCACTTTGTCAGCAGCAATGACCCAGCAGCCCTTACACATTGCTGCAAGTAAATTATCTTTATCTTCCACATCCTGCAGGCAATCTCCCTCATAGCCCACAATTCTTTGTTCCTTCCTTTTATTACTTTTGTGATATTTTGAACTGTTCTGAAAACTGTTCAGATGTGAGCACTTCCTCCTTCCAGCAAAATGAATTGGCAAAAAGAACAGGGTGTGCAACAATGGTGTCAAGCACACCAAGTGTCTTCAGTCCCTCTTTTAACCTAGGAAAAATAGATAAAATAAATGAAAAACAGAATGGCCTGCTTCTTTCTTCATGTTAGTGACCATTCAGCACGTACTGTGCTAATAAACGAAATCGATCATCAGTTCAGATATTTGTTACAAAACTACACAGAATATTTTCTTCTCATAGAAACATCCACTTACCTTTACCTTGATAGTGTATGTAACAACATGTTTTATAAATTTAAACCAACTATTACTCACAATTCAATGTAAATATTGTTAATGTAAGCATTAATTAACTGGTTGAACAGGTATTTGCTACACTCTCACTCCATATTTAATATACTCTCATGTTTGCAATGGACAAGTATAAATATAACACATCTACTGAAATGCATGACAAAATAAATGTACCTTTCCAGGGAATTTCTTGTTCGGCTACAAACATACTACTTTATGAAATCTTGTACAAGTACATCTGTGTCTTGCAGATTTTGTAAATAGCAGTAACAACATCACAACAGTCACTACACACAAACAAATCTGTGTAAAGAGGAAGATTTTCCAATAATAATAATAATAATAATAATAATAATAAATAATAATAATGGTTATCGTTAAATGTATTCAAGTTAAAACTTTTAACACACCTCCAAAATTATCTCTGCACTATCACGATCACAGATGTCTTTCACAGAAGGTCTGAGCTGCTGAGGGTCATAGGCTAGACTGTCATATAATGTCAGAGAAAAGAAAGCTGAGAGCTGGTCCTCCATGCACCAAAGATACGGCTATAATTCTACAAGCCAGAAAGCAATCATCATCACCTAATGCTATTGAAATAAACAAAAGAATGAAGCGTGTGAAAAAAGGTATAGATGGGTGTACTGTAGGAAAATTAAGATTAAAAAGTAAATAAATACCAAAAACTGTGCAATTGCCTTGGGAATCGCAGGTAAAATTTTTTCAATCTTCTGAACCTTCAAATATTTTACTATTGTGTAGTGTTTGCATTAATAAAGTTAGAAATTCCCTTGTAGGACCACCTCTGTCCACAGCTCCTTCTGAGTTGCCATCTGAGTCAGTAAACATTACTGAAATTCTGCTTTCTGGCTTGCATGCTTTGTGCTTAAATCCATGAAATGCACCATCCCATATATTTATTCTATCAATATTGAACTTTGAACCTGCATCTTCATCTATTTTTAGGGCAAGATTTGTGATAACATCTTTAAAAGTTACTTGATCTCTATAAAAAAAGAAAAGAACATTTATGTAGTAAATAGTGTGCTTGTGAACACAACTTATAAAAATATAAAACACTATACTACCATTGTTTAAAGGTGTTTTTTTTTTGTCTGTATACGATAGGGTTCACTTGCAAGCTTTGCAAAAAAATTAGTGAGAGAAATACAATCATTTTAACACATTATAAATAAAAAAATACCCATAATGTGAGCAGACAGATGAATTCTCAGCAAACTGCACTCCTTCATCACTTGAATTAAGCTCAATACAATCATAGATAAGTGATGTATACTGTCTAAAATTAAAAAAATAATAATAATTAAAAAAAAAAAATTATTGAAACTCTTCTACTTGCATACACTTTCTTCCTAAATTCAATGGTAACAGAGCTGGTGTTACATTTATGGTGACAAACTGAGAAAAATGAAGCATCATCTTACTTGTAACAATCTGCTCCTTCTTTCTCCAGAACATTTGTTTCCAAAGTCATGGCAGATGAAGACTGAAACAGTGAAGTAGTGTATATTTTAGATGCCTCTGCACCAAAAATAATAAGCAGCACCTTAATATAAAGTGTTACCTTTTCTATTATTTATCACACTAGGTAAAAAATTATTCCTGAAGCAGAATTGTGTAACTGCATTATGATGACAGATGACACTAAAGAATGCTTAATTTATTAACAAAGATGGATCTTGTTTCTCTGTCAGTAGCCGACCACTCCTTGTGGAATTCAAAGGCATTCATCACATATCCACTTTGATCAAGTGACTGCTTGATTCCATGTTTTACAACTACATTGCTGTGAGGTCCGGCAAGCAAAACTATCTCCATTTATTTATTCATGTGTATAGGCTTACCTTACTTATGCAAAAATGTAGTACTCGTTCATGTTACATTTCAGTATGGCTGTTTCAAGCATCCAATAATATGTACAAATATAAAATGACTTAAAAAAAAATAAAAAACACTTTATAATAATATCCAAGGCCTATCCAAAATATGTGTTTTATACACAAAACATACATACTTTTATATATATATATATATATATATATATATATATATATATATATATATTAATATATATATATAGATATAATGCTTACTTTTTTGTCGGATAGGTTAATCGTTGTGTTGGTCGTACCGTTGATCTGTGAAATAATAAGATAATGCAACACTCAATGTGTTAGAGATTTCAGAATGTTTAGGCCTGGCAACCGAACACGCAGATCTCTAAAAAATCATTTAAAAATTTTTTTCCACATTATTTTCATTTACAACTTTGTGCATCCTGCGACCCCCATTTTCGAAAACATTTGCTAAAGTTGTTAACAGGCTCCTATTACCTGCCAGATTGTCGACTAAATCAATTACAGATTTCGTAGACTCCGCCATTACTGAAGACAACTTTGAAGTGATGATCACAGACGTGCATGCGTATGTTGTTGTGTCACGTGTCAATTCTTAAAAAAAGAAAAAAAGCTTGATATATCCAGTTTACTATTCATTCTGATATATGTTATACCCGGAAAGTTGAAATTTTGAATTGAACGGCCCCCCATAGTTTTGTAGACTCGAACAGAATCTAGCTATACACAGCATTACACATTTTTTGGACTTACAGAAATAACATGAACAAACTGAAAGCACAGAATGTTTTATCAAGATAAGTCATAATTTTATACCTAAGTTTTAGTTTTATTTCACGAGGCGTGAGCTAGGGGTAGAGATAGGGCAGAAGAAGCAAAAGGGAGCGGTTAGTAGGACAGTGTGCCGGCTAGAAAGGACCAGACCTAGGATAGAAGAGCAGGCGAGGCCCACTCTAATAGCAGACCAGCGAAGCTGGACATGGAAGCTAGGACAGAAAGTGGTCACTGACTGAGGGCGGTGATGCCGACACGAGCCCAGGGGCGAAGGACCCAGCAACCGAAGACAGGATACAAAAAGTGGTCACTGACTGAGGGCGGCGATGCCGACACGAGCTCAGGGCCGAAGGCCTAGCAACCAGAAACAGGATACAAAAGTGGTCTGTGATGAGTCAAAGGGATTTTGGTCTGTGATTCAGCCTCCCGACAGTAGATGGCATCAAACCAACTCGGGACTTCCCTTACCAAGATCTTGTGACCATGGCAAAAGTCATCTTTTGAGGGGCGGCACCTTGGTGAGGGGCAGAAGTACGAGTATGTAAATTCAAGTGAAGGATAAGGATACTTGTCAGTTGGGGATTGGTGTTCCACTGACTACAAGGCGGGACATTACATACTAAAGGGAACGTACTACTGTGTTCGGGGTTGGTCCGAAAGTAAAATAGGAGGGGTAACGGGTGGAGGGAGAGACTAGGTTGGTGCAGCGGGATTTTTAAAATAAAAAAACACTAACATTTCTTTTGTCTTTTTTTGTTTTTGTATGGTTCGCCACGAAGACGATTAAAGACGAGTTATCACGGTTTGTTTTGGATTTCACCCCTGCACTCCTTCCCTCACACCATTTTGTTTTCTTTTGTTATTTAATTATTTTGTTGTGTATAGATAATAAAAATAAATTATTTTATTTCTGTACACATAAATTACTGTCTGGACATTCCATTTAATACACTCTCGCCTCACATGGTCACTGACTGAGGGCGGCAATGCCGACACGAGCTCAGGGCCAAAGGACCTAGCAACTGAATACATATATGGGTGTTATGACTCATGGAGCCGCCCCTCAGAGGAAGATAGTCCCCGAAGACTGGGACACAAAAGGAGATAGAGAGGGAGAGGTACCCAGCATCTGAGACTTCTGTAAAGGGGCGCTCGTTAGACCCCCAATTGGCCGAGACTTCATGCTGCCTGGGACCTGAGATAAGAACAAGGCATAGAGGTTAGCCACACATGAGTATGAGCATGAGTAGCCACGTCCCGAACTGAGACAGAGGAACAGCCTTGAGTGAGGCAAGATAAGCGCAGGAGCTGCAAAAGAACAGAGTGTTGCCGGGGGTCCGCTCTGACTCATACGGTGAGAACCCCCCTGAAGGTCAAGGGTAGCTGAAGCCTGCCCTGAGGTTTGGGAAGTGAGATCACTTGCCCCCCAGAGATGACCGATGCGAAGGCATGTATGAGAAGGTGGAAGAGGGGAGGAGGAGGAAAACAAAACGCTAGACAGCAAAGGTGCAAGTGATCAGGGCTTAAATAGTAAATAGGAAATTGGAAACCCCCTTGCTACACGCCTCCTGAACTTACGCAAGCTAACATTTAAAATCTCGATGGTCACGTCCAGAAACACAAATGTGTTTTGCTCACTTAAAGTACTCAGTGCTATCAAAATAATTCAAGTACATCTTACCAATATCTATTGCAATAATTTAATTCCTCTCAGTTTTTCCTACATGTCACACAGGTGTGGGTCTTCTCCTGCCATGTTCCAACACAGAGAGTTACACGTGAACAGTCAGGCAGTCACTGTACCATCTTACTGCCTGGCTAAACTGAATGTAACATAATTCTCTATAACTCAATTCGGGAAGGACAGGGGTCATGCTTGTTGACTCAAAGCAGTTGCTTAGGAGCTTAGGAGCACTGAGCCTTTTTTTTACATGATTTAAACTACAAACATGACTGGTTTTCACATGAGAATACAACAAGGATGTAAAGCTATAGGTCTGCAGTTAAGCATTAGCCAAATAGAAAAATTATGGGTAAGCAACCTTGGACAGAGGACTATAAATGGAAAGGCAAGAGGTAAGACAGCAGCTTTATCAATAAATATGGTTTTCTATTTTGATACAATACCAAGTAGTACTTTCCAGGTGTCACTAGTACTGAGTACAATGACTTATCCTTGTAGATGCTATTAGAATATAAAGGACGCTTTACTGGGTATAACAATAACGCTAGATTTGCAATAGGATTGTATAGGAATATCTTACAGGATACCTTTGGATTGTTTTAATAAACATATTCCTGAACGGTTCCTGCTCACTGCTATTCCAGTCTACACAGTTACATTTAAGAACAAGAGCATTAATGTATTCAGCATATTAATGAATACACAGTATCTTTACAATCAAATGTGAGCTAGCCTTTACATTTTGTTTTTTTTGCCCTTCTGTTTGCAATACTCAATAATCAATTTAAAGACTGGAAATAAGGTCTATACAATTTTCCTACCAGCATGTTTTATAAATCTACAATATATTTAATGTAGGATTAAAATTACACTGTATGCCAAATATTTTGAAATAAAAAGAATACTGTCCTTGTATTTAGGTGAGGTAGTAACTAATGACTAAAGTAACTAATGATCTGCAGACAATATACCACTAGTTCCAGTCTATCAAGAACCGTTAATTATACAATACATGTTTTCAAGGCATCTGTGCTTTTAAAGTATTAATTCATTAAAACTAAAAAAGATTGTGGTCTTTAAATTACAAGAGTTATTGATGAACTGAATAAAAACAAGCTTGCAAAGAATACTTTTGCATGCTGGCTCAATTTTCCTTTACATCTGCTAATGGTCTTCAGTAGAGTCTGTAAATCAGCCTGTTCTTAGTTAAGAACTAATTAAAATTAGCGATGAAACCTGTTCCAATTTGACCTGCTAAAATCTAGGGCAGCAATGTCACAATCTGATTTACATCCACCTGCTTCATTATTTTTAAGAGTCCTGGTCCTCATGTTGGTGGTGCCTGTACCATAGGTGACGCTTCGCTGTCATTGTCTAAATAATCCCTTATCCAACTGCTCAGTGGGTCAGAATCTCGGGATATATAGAGGATACAGAATGATCGTTTGTGGTGTACATTTTTTTCAACATCATTAGAAATTTGAAATTATTTTAGACATTTTAAAGTTGTCATAGAACACGTACAGCTGGCAGTATTGTTTGAATTACCGACACTCAGCTCTGTCCCGTATTTCAGCAGCAGCACACCACCGGATTGGAATGTAAACAAAGACACATTCAAAACTAGCCCCGGTAAGCATGTTATCCACTCATGCTATCCCACTCATGTTATCCCACTCATGTAGAATAACAAAAATATATCCCACACTAGATGTTCCCACTCTAGTGGTACAAACAGTAATATGTGTCTGCACATGTGTCTTTAGGTATCTAAACAGCAATTCTGCCTATACCTACTGAAATTTTTATCCAATTACAGCAGAATCTGGGTATATATGCAGTTTCCTCTCTGTATGTTACACATTTTTACAAGTATGGTGGATGTATGCCGCTGTTGCGTCAGAGTGGGTAATAATATCATTCTGTGTATGAAATCAACAGAATTGAAATATATAGAGGGGAATCCTAACCCATTCTCTGTGTCTACCTGATTTCTGGTCACAATCTGACTGACAAGGAATGCTATTAAAAAGAGTCGTAAACTAAATACTGGACAAGTGGTTTATCTCCACCATCGCTGAATGGATCCTTTGGTGCCTCAAGCCAGACAGTTTTGGGTGTTTTGACACCTAGGACAGAAAACAGCCCATCTCATAAATCCAGCCAACAGGAGGTGGAATAGCGGACCAAATGAGAACAAGAAGCCGTCTAGGAATGAGAACAACCAATGGGAAACACTCCACGTCTACTCAGGTACCGCCCAAAATGAACAAACTATCCAATCACAGGATTAAAGAGAAAGTTACAAAAGCTTGAGTGCAACACTGAAACAGGGCTCCCGACACGAAATCAAAGGCTCTTATTACACAAACAAGTCTCTGAACTGTGACAATCTGAAGATCCAGCCTGCAACCGGCTGGAACAGAGATACCATTTTCGGACACTCTAATATAAGATAACTATTCTAGTGTTTGCCTTGTTGTGGGAGTCCGCTGCGTAAGATGTCTAAAATCCTAAAAGTATTTGTAATCAAATCTCTAACTTAATCCTGATTGATCACCAGATAAAGAGTTGGATGAACATTGGAAGTCGACAGAAATTGAATTATTGCAACAGTGCCGGAGTTTTGTGGTGAAATATCCCAGACATAACCAGACGAAGAGTGCACATATTGGTGGAGGAATTGTTGTTTCAGTGGAATACCTAAATAGTTAATGACTCTTGTTTTTGCAAAGACATTTCTTTCGAACCCTGAAGTGGAGATGAAACGTGAGGAAGGCAAACCTGGGAACCTGGACCTTTCCTTGTCAGCGGGAGAGCCTTCGAGCGCCTGTATTGCGGAAGACACAGGTCAGCTGGAGGAGGCAGCAAACGTCTGTTAAGTATTCAATAAGTAGTGCTTTAATCCTCTTATGAACTTGAGAATAAGCAGACCTTAAAGTAAAATTAAGTTTTGTTTTAAGTAGAATGTAAGAAAAGTATTATTGCTTTCAATTCTTGCTTTGAGTTAATGAACAGTAGGGATGCACCGCATCCAGGATTCGGTTTTGGATTCAGCCCGAATACTTACTTTTTGAGCAGGGTTCGGATTCAGACGAATACTTAGGATTCGGTGAACCAAATCCAAATCCTATATCCGCCCAGACGCACATAAATTTCAATACATCCCTCCAATGTGTGCAGTTCTTATTTAAACAAAAGACACAAATCTGGTATTGAACATAACTGCTGTATTTAATAACAAGAACACATTTGATGAACTCTGTGGCAGCTTTCAATTCCCTAAATTACTGGTGGTGCATGCACTAAACACTTCACACAACTGCTGTGCAAACATACCCCTGTATTCAACAGCACATAACTTTGCACTGACCTGCACTGTTTCATTTAACCTTGTGACAGCAGGTAAAGTTTCTATTTATTTAACATTTCTTGCTTCACACAGTCCCACCCAGTCAGAGGCTCAGAAAGCCAATCCGCTGTTGTATAGATCTGATTGATGGAAATGACTCTCGCAGGCGTGTGTGTGTGCTTTTGGTAACAACTAAGTAAAACAATTCAATTAATTCAGCGACAGTTCGCGCGATTCACACTCACTTTACTGAATACATTGCAGTTTATAAAGGTGAGTTACAAAACCTGAATTTCCTTGAAGTGTCCCAAGATTCTGGAGCCTAGATGGCAACCCTACTCTCAGATCAGGTGACATAGGTTGAAACGGCATTAAATAAAATAGTGGGTTATGGCAAAGATGCAGCTCTCCTTTCTTCGTTCAGTATTTTGATGTTTCAGTTGTGGGAGGAGGAGGCTAGCAGTAAATTGTGTACGTTTCAAACTGAAATCTTATTCAGGGATATATTTACATTCGGTAATAAAAATACTATTAACTAAAAGGTTCAGAATTACAGAATGTGCGTGTGGCAGAGCACAGCTCTACCCTCTAGAAATTGGCAGGGATGGGGTTAAATTCCCCTACCTGCCTGGGTTTATCATGTTCAGGTGGCTGGGGTTGATTAGTTGATTAGCTAAATTAACGATCAATCAACACCCAGCCACCTGACATAAAAGGAGGCCTCTGCTTCCCATTAAGAGGAGGGAGTTGAGGAAGCAGGTTGGTGTTTTGTTGGTTGTGATTTTTCAATTTTCTAAATCCAGTGAAGGCATCGCCCAGCCTGGAAGTCTTTATTTTTTGTAAGTTTTGCTTTTTGTTTAGGTATTTGTGTTTAAACATCTTTATTTTGCCCTTGTGCACTTTTATTTTTGTGTTTATATATAATAAAAGTTTTTTTTTTTTTTTAACTGCAGTCTGTCTCTGGACCTCTATCCACTTGCCAGCCGGTCATATTTGGTGTCAGCAGTGGGATATAGCACCTCCAGGAGGCTCGGAGCAGTACTGCAGTGCACGTTTTTTTTTTTTTTTAAATGGGAAAGAAGAGCAGACAGCGGCAAAAGCAGGAAAGGCGGCAGCTGAAGAAATGTAAGCTGCTGCAGCCACCGTTGGAGGAGCCGCCGTCCCGAGAGCCAGAGAGGGAGGAGCCGCCGTCCCGAGAGCCAGAGAGGGAGGAGCCGCCGTCCCGAGAGCCAGAGAGGGAGGAGCCGCTGTCCCGAGAGCCAGAGAGGGAGGAGCCGCCGTCCCGAGAGCCAGAGAGGGAGGAGCCACCGATTGCGGCCGGTGTACGTTGTACATGGGGGGAGGTGTATGGCAGAGCAGAGCTCTGCCCTTTATAAATTGGCAGGGATGGGGTTAAATTCCCCTACCTGCCTGAGTTTATTATGTTCAGGTGGCTGGGGTTGATTAGTTGATTAGCTTAATTAACGATCAATCAGCGCCCAGCCACCTGACATAAAAGGAGGCCTCTGCTTCCCATTAGGAGGAGGGAGTTGAGGAAGCAGGTTGCTTTTTGTTTAGGTATTTGTGTTTAAACATCTTTATTTTGCCCTTGTGCACTTTTATTTTTGTGTTTATTTATAATAAAAGTTTTTTTTTTTTTGAACTGCAGTCTGTCTCTGGGCCTCTATCCACTCGCCAGTCTGTCACAGTGCGTTTCCATTGTAAGTAGCTGCTAGTCTGTTTTTTTTCCTTCAGTTTTCTTGACAGATTTTGTAGATTCAGTATTAGGTTTGGTATTCGGCCAAATCTTTTGAGATGGGTTTGGTACTCTGCCAAATCCCCAAAACTTGGATTCGGTGCATCCCTATAGTAATTGTTTGTATGAGATTTGTGCATATTGATGTGGGTTTTACAAAGCAATTATCATTCTGCGTTTAAGGCTAGAATCTAAATGTAGCTGTCTTAATAGTAGGTAGTTCTTGATAAGTTGTCTGGACACAAAAGTGATTTATCACTCAAAAGTGAGAATTGCCTTTTGAACCAAAATGATATTAATGAGACTGATTTAAAGATGCTTTGATTATCAAATATTAATGAAAGTAAATATTTGTGTTTCTAACGATACTCCTGTTAAGACTAACCTTTGTCTTGAATATCTGCCAGCAACGCAGTTGTAACCTTTAAGGGAATCTCCCATAGATTGCTTTGGATCACTAATTTTATATTTTGTTTATATTTTCTGTACTGTTTAGCTAATTTTTCCTTTCTGTATTACATTAGCTTAGTTGTTGCACCTTTAGTTTTTCTTTTATCTAGTTTTATTCTAATAAAACTTCCTAGAAGTGTTGTCTAGTTTGACTGTTATTATATTATTACAACTTAAACTAGTCCAAATACAAATATACTTTGCGCACTACACTATGGTAATCATGTTTTTTTTTTAAATGATACTTTTAATTATAATTTTGAATTGTTTGCAGCTTGGGGGGGGGGGGGGGGGGGGGGGGGGGGGGGGGGGGGGTACAGTAGGAGGTAAGGAAGCAGTGCAGCTAAAGTGCTGAAAGTTATGTATTATAACACAGCTTATACGTACAATTGTTTAATTCTACTTAATGTACTTTCAGATAAGATATATGGAGCTTTCTTTCATAATATTTACAGAGAGACTAGTTTAATGATAAAACAGCAGCTTTATTAATTACCTGCTTTAGCCAATGTGGAAATGATCAGCTTTTCTTTTTCATGGAGTTACATCCACCTCAGTCACAAAAAGACAAACCCCACACAGGTCTGAATGATTGAAATCCCATTCTCTTCACACAAGCTGCCTGCTAGGATGGGAACTCAATTTTGCTATTGAAGGGAAAACAATTACAGTGCAGCGGTAATAAATGAAGTGCATGTGCAGTGGTGTTTGATAGGATGAAAGGATACAAAAATGATTTATAAAATGAAATACTTATAATAACAGAAATGTTCAAAAATGACAAAAACGTTAGTGAATTCCCATTTATCGTTCAGATGCACCTTGTTCATGACTGATTGCTAGAAAGCACTTGTGTCTATGGAGGAACAAAAGTTCACAGCAGTGTTCTGAGCTCCTGTGCTCTCAGTAGTCTTAATACTGTACATTGTAGATAATTCCAGTCTTTTATACCAAAGACCTTTCATGGACACTGAGGATTATAAATATTTCAAACATACCATTTTCATTTACCCCCATCTAGTGGTTACACTTTACTAGCATGTGCTTATTAGGCTGAGCCAGCAAGTATAAGGCACGCCAGGCGAGCTGAACACAATGAAATATAACTTCCATTGTACACTGGTCAATTAACCTTCTTACTTCCCTTCTCTACTAGTGTTGCATGCATCCACAACAATAGTGAAATGCCTATAACTTTCCCCTAGGAAATGAAAGCAGAAATGATTAACTAAGAATTTCTATGAAGATAATCCTCATGTAACAACAAAAGTGCACTTGTTTACTCATTAATGCATGCTTCATTTTGTATTTGTATGGTACTATGTAATATTGCACAACTTCTAATTACTGTTTAAGGAAACTTTAAACAGCAATGAACTCTCTCCTGTAGGTATATGGTAACACTGTGATGAGTAATTTAAAGACATATGCAAATGCAACCTGACTGTTTTGGATTAGCAGATGATGCATAGTTTCATTGTCAGTTACTGCTGCGTAATGCAAAGGTGCTGCTGGCATGCTTTCCAGATTGTTTCTTACAAATTCATCAATCAAAATTCTTGCTCAGTCAGAGTCTCTCTCTCTCTCTCTCTGTCTCTCTCTCTCTCTCTCTCAAACTAGGGCACTTTACAACTTCTTGAATCCTACAGTACTTTCTTTCTAATCTAATGGAAACCATAGCAACACATTCAACATTGTGGGAAAAATATAGTTTAAAGGCTAAGATGAAACATGGTGTTTATTTACTGTTAAAGGGACATTATTTTAACTTAAAAAAAGAAGTGCAGAGTTATTATTAGGGGAGCCTCCCCTGTATATGCATTTATGTGCTCTTTTTTATCAGTCTCGTCACTATGGAAACACGTTGTTTTTGTCTAAAGAATTTTTGCTTTTTATTAAAAGACTATCAGGTCTTGAGAGTCGATCCCACAATTTTTAGGATTGTGTAACAAATTACATAATTTAAGGAACTATGGATTTAAAGAGCCACACGTTTTGCCTAAGCGCAGGGTAAGATCTATTCGAGAAGTCAGGTAAACATTTAAAAAAAAAAACAAGGAGGCTGTGAACACCTTCATCAGTATGCTCTAGAAGCGAGAGCGCATCACCAGGAGCGGAACTCACTTCTGTTTACATATGTGAGCCTAGAGCATACTGTCGACAAGATTCCCTTCTGCTGATGTGGGCTATAACAGATGACACCAATTTAAGATACTGTAGTTCTGTCAAAATACTGACCAACACTCTGTACATGCACTGCTCTGTCATCTTTGATTGCTCAAGACAACGGCGATTAGGGTGACCAGATAGCAAGAGTGAAAAATCGGTCCACTTTCAGTTGGTGAGGGGAGGAAAGAAACTTTGTGAACTACTGCACAACACAAGAGAAGCAAACTACGTATCTTTCTTTTGTAAATAGGCTTTTTTTTATTCTTTCGCCTTCCTGTGTGCATTGCACTTAGGCAAAAACAAAAACTACGAGAAATATATTAAAAATACCCCAAAGCGTTTGACTTTCTTGTTTATTGTTCAGATGACAACAATGTTTTAATCAGCCTATCAGTACGTCTGTCCTGGCTTTTCTGTGACCTGTACTGTGCATTAGGGGGTGGCAGTGCTGCATTGTTTTGATTTAGGTTGCTAAAATCTAGTTTTCAGCATTAGATGTAAAATACCAAAAATGGACGACAAAGTAAAACAAGTAAAGTATATTTTGGCTGAGGATCCTGTCGAGACATGCAGTAATTGTTTTGCTTATCTTCTAATGTGACTTAAAGAAAATATAACTGATCGCAAGTACTTCAGAATAACACATTAAACAAAAGGCTACTACTGACGCTGCTGAACAGAAGGTAAAACAAACAACAGCTTTCAGAAAACAAACTGGAAAGTCATTGCAGACAAAAAAAGTATTCCTGTGTTGGTTGTACCCAAGTTAAATCAACACTACAGTTACAATCAAGCACAGCTACCTAGGTTCAAACAACCTTCTGTTTACTTTTTAAACGGGGTTAGAATTTTAGACCCGAATAGGCCCGTTTTCTTTGTTTTGACTCAGTACTGATAAAATAAATTCCTGGATGGGACAAATAACATGACAATGAACGTGCTGCATACATGGATTTTATTAAAGAATGCCAGATACCCCTGGGTAACCGAGTTTTGAGACTGTTTCTAATTGATGTCTACATCTATATAACTTGGCAAAGCTTTGTCTTACACTTCCAACCAATTCAGTGGATGCAGGCGTGCCGTCTCAATGTATGGGCAAATCCACACCAGAATGTAGGCAGCAACTGCTGGGGGATGTTGCACGCTTCCTTTTAACAAATGACAGCACTCTGTTTTAGTAAGGAAGCAAGTACCGCTATTTTTAGGCTTTTATAATGCTTTGAAATATTAGGTGTATTTAATGTTTAAACAGGTCCGCGAAATGCCTGTGAAATCCGAATTATAACCCTAATCCTAATTTCATGACTTCACCATGAGCATATGATTGAATCCATTTTTTTCCCCACTGAGTTCGGTAATAGTCTTTTTTGCATTTTAGTGACAGGCTCGTCAACACCACCAGCCATCATGACACTTCGCTAGTAAAACCAGACGCACAGACGCACGCACCAAGAAAAACACATGATGCATATCACATCCTATGAGTGCAGGTTAAAGTGATTGGATAGCCGCATAGATGCAATGCAAACAACTCACTCAAATAACATGCCCCAGAACCAGTGGAGTATGCTGTTGCACCACGAAACAGTACAGCAGTGACATATACGAAATTTCTTAACGAGAATTTTTTTTTCACATTTTACATCTGGGTTTTCAATGCTTACTCTAAAATTCGGGATAAATGGCGTCCCGGCAGTACCCCGATTGGGACAAAGCCCCTAATATCGGGAAGATCCCAATTTTATCGGGACCTCTGGTCACCCTAATACCGATGTCACTCATGTCAGATTCACTGTGTTTATTGATAGCTGATCACTACAACGTTCGACAACAGATAGCAAAAAATCCATAATGCATTCATTCACGGCTTCTGAAGACTGCAAAGCTTCTTGTATACAGCATGATTGACATCTGACCTGGTTTTCTCTCGAAGTGGTTAGCTTTTGTACAAGCAATAACCACAGGGGAAATAATAGTACATGTATAATGTACATAGAGATACAACTAAGTTAATAGATTAAAACCTGTCTAATGCGACTGTTGAAGGGTGGTGGGTAATTCACTGGCACAGGAGACAGACAGGTGGACTTGACAACACCACACAGGTACCCAGTTTTATTTTCAGAGGTTTCTTTAGCCCACAGAGGGCGCTGTTGGTCTGTGCTTGCTTACCAACTATGGTAAACAGAACTGCGGGAATACCAAGCGATGGTAAAACAGTTCAGGGTGCAGACGCACTAGCAGGTGCTTCAAACAATAATTCAAAAATAGAACGCACAAAGAAAAAGGGAACATAAAACAGTAATAAAACTACAAAGAAAAGGTGCTGCACTTGGCAGCGATATCCCGGTCGCCACTACCAGTACAACCCGAATCACCGACCTACGCTACTGGCTCACTATCCTGCGCTATACAGTATTCCGGGGTCTGCCCAAGGGTTCCCCGCTGTCACTGTCTCACTGTTTAAGAGGCTTCTTC
Organism: Polyodon spathula; assembly: GCF_017654505.1. Taxonomy (NCBI): domain Eukaryota; kingdom Metazoa; phylum Chordata; class Actinopteri; order Acipenseriformes; family Polyodontidae; genus Polyodon; species Polyodon spathula. Next base: position 23,641,395 of record NC_054548.1, read on the forward strand.
CTCCGCGCTGGTTCTGGATCCCAACCAGTGCTTCCGCACATTCAGCGCGTCTAAAAGGGCAGACCTGAGGAAACAGTAGAGCATTATCTTATAGGGCTACCAATCTCCCCAAGACTTGCCTCCCACCCATTCAGAGAGAGGGAAATTCCACACACCCCCTTTCCCACCTCCCTGTGTCACTGCCATGACTCACTGGCGGTTGTTGGACGACTGCTGCCCTCTTACTGCAGCACTGTGAACACGCTAGCAGAGTCAGCACAGACCTCCCCCTGCTACAGAGACATAACCTGGGGCCAAAATATTTCACTGTATTAGACAATAAAAATGTATAGATATATAGGGGTTTACTTTTCAAATTTCTCATAAAAATTTGAATTTCTCTGCTGTACAGTACTGAATAAATCTTCCATTATAAAAAATAATGTAGAAACTGAAACAGTAACAAAGAACATCTTGATAAGATGAACTTATTGCTATACTGAGTGTAGTCTAGTTCAATACTTCAACGTTAAGCGGTTTTCTTTTGGCATTCTGATTTTCTCTGGGCTTTTCAAGTTGAAGGCTGGTGTTGGTAAATGTTCTACTTCTTCTTGGCAGTGTATTGTCTGATTTTTGGATTTTATTATTGTAAATAATGAAAATGTCCCACAACTTGATACTGGTCTTCACTGGTGAATTTACATTTATTTCACCTGGGAAGGAATCATTCCCTGGTTTTGAAGGACATTTTAACAGGGATTTGGTTGAATTACTGTACACTTGCCAGTATGCAGAAGGGCTCGATTTAACTTGTTCTATTGTAGAAAAGCACTGCTCTATAAAACAGCATTGCCTGTACTCAGACTGAGTTTAAGTAATGTGTGGCATCTAAGAAAAGAATATATGTTAAGGGAATAAGAGGCTATCAATTGTTTTGAAGACAAAATCCAACTTAGTTTCCTCCAGGTGTCTTTAAGCTCATCAAGGATAAGACGAGGTGAGTTGAGGGATCTTTATGCAATCAGGGCATTCAGGAATAGCCCATATCTTTCTAAAGATCTTGACATCTAAAGAATGGTGGTACAAGACGATGTATGCAATGATTGCACAGGGAGAACCAGAGGCTTGGTGTAAAGACAGAACACCTGTACAGAGTTTAGCCCAACAGAGACTCTAATGAAGATTGATGGAGGTACTCAACTGAATGTCCCCAGTTGGAATGGCACAAAACCTTTTCAGCCAAGGTTGTTTAAATTGAGCTTGACAAATAGCTGTGCCTTCAATGGACTTTAAAATGTGGGGTTGCATGGTTATAAGCATCATTTTCTAGCTTCCTAGCTTGTTCAGTTTTTTTTTTCTTGCTTTGTTTTTTAAGGAACAGTTTTTGTTTTTGTTTTTTTATCTAGCCAAAACATTGTTCTGACATCTACCCAGAGGAGTATTAAAATTAGGATTTAAGGTTTTTTCTGCTGCAGTGGATAAACAGGAGGGTGGAGCTTAAGGTAAAATCTTGGAATCTCTTTGGCAAGAACCTTTAGTAAAATTTGGCAAAAAAAATAAAATATGATCGAAATTTTAAGCTTTAAAAATATATATATATATATATATATATATATATATATATATATATATATATATATATATATATATATATATATATATATGTTGTCATTGTCTTACAGTATACAGTTATTTGTCATACATTAATACATACATAAAATAAATATATTAGTGGCAGGACAGAGCCCTGAATGTAAATAAAGTGTTGAGGTTATGTGTTATGGTTGGCAGAGATGGGGTTAATTCCTATCCCTGCCAAATGCATGTGAAAATGTGTTTTTTTGTGGCTGTTTTTTTATTCATTTAATTAAGTTCACTTGCCTGTAATTAGCAGGCAGGTATTTAAGCAGCTCAAAGTGTGTTTTGTGGGGCCGGATGGCCTGACAAGGTATTTGTTTTGATACCAGCAAACAGCTTTGCTATATAGGTAACAAAAAAAAAAACACCTTGAAAAGTGTATTTAGTACTCCTGGGTTTTAAGTTAAGTTTTTGTTTTGTTTTTGTGAAAATAAATATACAGGCACCATCCTGTTAAAACCAACCTGTGCTTGTGGAGTGCTGTTTAATTACACTGAAAAAGATCCTGCAAGTGGTAAACTAACCCTGGTTTATTAAGTCATGTATAAAGACTTTAAGTTATCTGTAGAATAACAATTGTTTAAAAAAATAAATAACATGTACTCGGTGTTGCTCTATGAAGCTGCATTGTAATTCATATCTATATGCACAGATTAACAGCATGCTATGAAGTGAAATGCCTCCAAAATCTGTGTACTTGCAGAGCCTGCTGTGTGGCCATTGATCATGCACCATAAACAATTGTCATACTGCAGCAGTAACAAGCCTAGATTCTTGCGACATGTTTGAGAGGACAGAATTATGAATGCTGTTGAGGCACCCATGTGTGAAAGACACCATAGACCAGCAATGTAAATGGAAATGCACTTCTCAAACTTGTGAGAGACAAAGATAAGTTCCTCCTGTGTGCTTGCATAGTGACAGTCAAATTTACACACTCAGAATGTAGACATGCCGATTTGGGGGAAGAACAATTGAATTGAATTGGAAGATAGCAAAACTTGAATTGGTAATTTTGCTTGAGGCCACACCACTGCTCTGGTAACACTCCTCTGGCTCAAAATCTCAATGACTTAAGAACAAGCAATCAGTGCATTCTCAGAACCAACAGATGAAGGGAAGTGCTCGCTAATGGTTTTTCACATTGACAAAACAGGGTTGTTTCTGAATATAGCTCTTCAAATACAGTATAACCCTAAAACATAACATCAAACAAGCTACATAAAAAAGCAAGACAGCCTTTTAAACATCACTGTTCTTGATTGTCTTACATGAGTTGCTGTAAATCTACCATTAAAAACAACAAGAAAACATGGCAAATTCAAAACTAGATGTTCTTTCAAACTATTTTAAGAATAAGCATTACTGAAAGAAGTAGCCTATGAAATTGTTAAAGCAGATTACACATATGTTAAAACTGGATAAAAAAAATCATGTTGTGCTGTCATGCAATGTTTAAGCAAAGAATCATATAAATATCTTCAACTGGCAGTACATTTATAAATGTAACCTGAAACCTCAGGACACGGGAGAAAATGAAGAGCTTTTTAAATTAAAAAACGCCCAGCTTGTAAAGAATACAGAACATAAGTGTGAATAGCTTCTATAAACTGTCTTGGTTGCAGAGAGCTTTGACATGCTGGAAAGAAAGCACAAGGTTGTCAGTTACTAGAAAACAATTTCCCTCATACTGAGAAGCAGACTTACTGCTGAGCACCTGACAGAGACAAACTGGCTTTAAAAAGACTGCATAATGTGGGTTACATAGAAAATAATATTAAAATGTACCTTATGATCAATGGCAAAAAAAAAAAAAATGTCACTTTTAAATGGATGCAGAAGTTGAGGTGTGGGATGCCAGAGTTGATATTGTGGCATATTTACTTGTTTAATATGCAATTGGCATGAGTTCTTTCCTTTTATATATAGGTAATTTCATATAAGCTTTTGACCATCTAATTTGTCAACTGTCCGCATAAATAACTGAAATAGGAAAGGAATCGGTTTAGTATTGTAATAGAATTTAAAGATACACATACACACACACACACACACACACACACACACACACACACAAGTGACAACATGTCTAATAAAATCAATGAAACATGCACTTACATTATTGGACCCACCAATTCAATGTGTTCAGTGAGTGATATTACAAAATATTTTTTTTTTGTCTCTCGTGGCATTGTTGGTATCCCCCATGTGTTTTCATTTGTGTAAACATGTGCACCGCCCCTAATAAGTCCTAGTTCACTACAATGAATAATAACCACTTATTCCTAGAACCCCAGGTCGAGAGTTCAACTCATGGATAAAATGTGTAAGACTTAAAAATGGCAGCTTGCTTCCTGGGAAATATGATCTATTCAAAGCACAGTCTCAGCTAAATCATTTAAAAATTCAGATTTAGGCCTTGATACTGAATGTCTGAATTTCAAAACAAGCTCATGCAATTGCATAATTGTGTTTCCTACTGTGTAGCATCTTCATAAAAGAGTGAAAACGTAATGAATGTGGATGTCTGAATTTAAAGTATATTTCAGTCAGGACAGCTCTTGCAATTTTAAAAACAATATTTTTAATAGAGAACAAAGAATGGTAACATGAGAATTTATCGCCACATTTTGATTCGCTTGGTTTTTGTGCTCAGCCTTGGTGCTGGCTCTTAATATTGATTTCAAATCTCTCAGCTGGCAAGGCCTGAAAATGAGGTGGATGCTGGTGAGAAGGTAAATGAAAAGCATGACACAGACTGCAAAGAGAGTTAAGTTTAAATGTATCTGGCTTAAACACTATTGACAGCTGCCACTGATTGAAGAATGACATGAAGGAGTTATCTCCTAAGTCAAATAATGTCAGCTTGAGTAGTAATGGATGCAAGGATTTTCCAGTCAATCAAGTCATCATATTTGGAGATGTATTTAGAGTGCCTGAAATTTTGAATAGTTTTACATTCATTTGGCACAACTCAGTTAAGGACTGATAAAAAATTAAAAAAAAGTTATAACAGTGCTTTCATGAGCTGCAAACTTGACTTGCTTAATCAAAATGCTCTTTTATTCACCCTCAAAACCATCTGTAAATATTTTTCATAGATGATATTGACTTTAATGTTCATAATTTGAGTTTTGTTTAATCTTTTCAATTAGTGAGATCAGTTGTTTTGATGAAAACTTTTTAAAGTGGTTCCAGAGAAGGACTAAACATATGAGTAATCAACAGCAGTGAAGAGATGCCAGTCTTTATAATAATACTTTCAATGAGTGTTATTGGCAGACAGCCAACAAAATTTTGTAATTACAGAATCTGTGTATGTGTCACAGGCTCGCTTTGGGATTAACAAAAAACTCAAGACAGACTATTTAGTATTAGAATACACAGGGTGGGTTTTTATAGTGGGGCCCAGGCAAGAACAAATTGACACCTGGCACACAAAATAAAATGTTAACCAAATAATGCCAATACAATCTTACACTTATGTCCAGTGCATGATGTTTGATTCAGTCTGCCTGTAACATCGACATCTTATTCACACAAGCAGTATTGTCACTGGTCCATATAATGTTTTACCACGTGTATTTAGTACTTCAATTTCACAAGATTTTTAGAGACAAGACTATAGAGCAGGGTTTCCCAATCCTGGTCCTGGGGACCCACTGTGTCTTTTGGTTTTCATTCCAACTGAGCGCTCAATTACTTAATTAAACCCTTAATTAAACTAATATAGTGCTTAATCAGACCTTTTTAATTGTTCTCCTCTCCTAAAAAGTTGCCTATTTCAAGATACTTGTAAAATTATATAGTTAACTTGAAATATCCAACTGATTAAAAGCTGAAAACAATTAAAAGGTCTTATTTAGCTAATGAATAGTTATGGGTTCAATTAAGTAATTTAGAACACAGTTGGAATAAAAACCAGAAGACATAGGAAGTGCCCAGGACCAGGACTGGGAAACCTTGGTATAGATGAAAGGCATAGTTATTCAAACTTACTCTATCAACAACGATCAGATCATATTAACATTAAACAAAAATGAAAGCTCAGTGAAAAGGGGTACCAGTTGTACTGTTAATAAAGCTAATAAGAGGTAATAAAGTCATTTTTTTTTGTTAGCACTCCTTTAAATTGTATGCATAAAACAGATATGTTGTTTGTCAAAGTATTGAGCTATATTAATGGTTCCTTGTCAGATAAAGTTGAGATTAATTTAAAAAATTCAAACTGTGGCATATCTTAACGCTAACCTAAAACTCAAAACCTGCTCAGTCTTTAAGTATTTAGTGATGTTAAATTACCCCTGGGGGCCAAAACCAGCATGATTAATATATAATTCAAACTTGAGTCATTAAAGTTAGTAATCCCTACCATTTATCACTCGTCTAAAGAGAAGAAAGGGATTGGGAGGAGAAAAGAACAGGATGCACGGCTACAGTTTTTCACAGACGCTAGATCAACAGTACCTGATAAATGGATTTTATAACTTCTCCCCTCGTAAGAATATAACATTAGATAAATATATTACAATACACCTACAGTGCTTTCAATTTTATTCCACTTGTTATTCTATAACCTGCCTTGGTGTTGGGGTATTGAAGTTTAATTAAATTCTATCATGCAATAAGGGCTTATATCCAGTACAAATCTCAGTCAGATAAAAATGACCCCCATTTAACACATTCTGAACTTTTATTACTAGTGTTTAAGAACTGAAAAATCAGTGAACTTCGGCCATACAATATATGTATGGTTAGTCTCATGATGCTTGCATCATGCTGAGACTGGAAAATGTTAATCGAAAAATGATATTCTACCACTTAAAATATTTTCCAAACCTCTGCTGCTTTTTTATATTATTATTATCAGAAAAGAGAATGCAGCTTGTAAGTATCCCGTCAAAGAAACCTCTGGGACCTCATTTCAAAACAAAACCAGGTCTGAATACCTTATTTTAGCCTTAGAAATAACCAAGTCTTGTACTTTTAAAACATATTCTTTATTGACGACTGTAATGTAGAATTGCAATTTTAATGCCACAGCTGTAGTCGACTGACTGCATTCATTCCATCATTGAAGGTGAGCTACCTGGTTGAGTTCTATTACAAGAAGTGTCATGTGGCTATGAACACGCTTCCTGCCTTTATGCTCTGTGTAATGTTCTGGTGGACATGACTTTCTTATTGAATAATTATTGTTTGTAGTGTCAGCTCTTATTGCTGCTGATATCATTTGCCTGGCAGTTAAGAGACATTTCTGAATGCGCACAGGCCACTTTTCCTTGATGACCCAGTTGCAGGTACAGACACTTGTATACTGTCCACTTGTAAGTAAGCTACTTTAATCCAAATAGGACTGCAGCATCACATTCTGGCTTGACCCTGTAATCGCATTCTCTCCCTGCATAGAAACAGAATACAGAAAAAAAACATGTTTCTCGGCCAATTATAGTTTCAGAAAATATAATTAATATAATCCCTTCCCAAGAGGGATCTATGCCTCAAACTGTTCTGAACTACACCAACCTGGTATCAAACAGCCACTGTAGTGTAGGTTCAAGTAGCAAGATAAAACACAAATACACACTGTAGATGTTAAAACAAACAGTCTTTGGTTATCTCTGATGGGTGATACACAGATGGTGAGGCATTTTCAAGGTCCCTAGTGTCACTTCGCTTTTTTAAAAGGATGGAGAGATATTCCAGCACAGTGTGGAGTGCAGCTGCTGTTTGCATTTTGTTGTGCTAGATACAGGCTTTCACCTACAGTGATAAGTGACAGTAATAGCAGGGACAGTATGAGGCAACTGCAGCAACACCAAAGAACATATAGTTCTCCTTGAAGAAAAATCAATCACTAGCTCAGGTTTAAAAAACAAAACAAAAAACAAACAAACAAACGAAAAAAAAACCATATCAAGCAATTAGTCCACTGAAAATGACTGATCTGTGATAAACACTGTACTTTACCTTTACAGGCCTCATTCTCCAGAGTTTACTGCAATGTGTTTTCAGCACTGCAGCTAATATTATAACAGACTAGAGAAGTAGTGCAAAAACCATAACCTGCTTAATGCCTACAGAATGTAAAACTTATCAGAAACTGTGTCATAAAAGTGGCAAAAAAGGGCGTATGGCTGAGATATCCTGCAGGAAGCTTTGACCTGGGTTTGAGGTTCATGAATCAAGTCCATTGCAGCCACTGTAGGACACTTAATATGCCTGCGTGATTAGCAGAAGAAATGTGGACAGTTGCAAATTATTTTTGTAATATACATTTCCCCAGCCACACTATAAACTGGATATATTACATTGCAATACTGAGACATATGTAAGTGCCGCCCCTGTGGGTTATAAGAAAGAGCAGTCTTGGGAGACTGTCATAATACTAACACTTTATTATTATAAGTTACTTGCTTCTGCCCTTGCTGTTCATTACTGATTACAAACCTCATTTTCATCTTTTATTGAACAAAATATGTTCTGCATCTCTGATGGTACCGCAATTAAATTTTATAGTAAATTTCTGCCATTTATCGCCATCATCCTACGAACATCCCTCTTTTAGAATTCTAATTTTAGTTAACAGGAAAGTGAGCTTTAACTGGAGATGCAATTTTATTAAATGCTCTCAATGTGAATTGTGTGGCTTTCATTTAGGATGACTGATGTGGGGGAAGAAAGATTGATGAGAAATTAAACTTGGCATGTAGCAATATTATAATATTGTTCATACAATGGCATTGTTATGGCGTCATTTTCCAATCAGATTGACCTGTGAGCAACATAACATCTAATAAAAGCTGTTATTCACCCCAAAATCTGCAGATTTACTGAATCCAGCTGTGGGTAATTTCATGCCAAGAATCCAAACTATTATATAAGCACTGCTATGGCAGCTCTCACAATGACGCGTACTGACCTATATCTTTCTACCAATACCTGTGTAGCGTGGGGTAACTTGTCAGTTTCATCAAAGAGTTAAGTGTGCTGTGGTATATGAAACCTAGTAAATAAAATGCATTTAAAATGGAAACAATTGTTTGCTTTTCAAATTTAGTTTTAGAGGAAAAGCTTTAGATCTAAATTAATCTGAAGCAAATGCTAACTTGATCTTAACAATGGGGTGTGCTGGGTAACTCTTTAATGCCAGAAGTACAGTATGTTCTTAGACTACAAGCATCATACTTACTAATTATAAAATGGCTTGGAATATTAACAACCTCGAAGGTTAGCTATAGGTTAGCTGGATTCTGCATGCTTTTCAATTTCCTCGCAAAACTGCACTGTAGGGCAATTACGTGATGTGTGACATTCGGTGCATTTATCACTGTCAAACTCTTTTGTCTTGTTAAGGTTCATTTACTGCTTGTTGTCCTCATTCTTTACAATGGGCACCGTCATGCTGCAGTATTTGTACAGGGCCTAACTGTCAAAGGCTGTTAATAAGGCTTCATTACCCAACATTTCCCAGGGACATAATATAAATATAATACAGTTATAGTTATCTGCTATCCCTAAACCTCCGCAACATGGTGTGATGAATTGTGCACTCATGCAACGTGCTGAATTATAGAATTATAGTTCAACAGCAGTATATGGCGTTAACCACTCTGACCTGTAAAAGCAGCTTGTATCTTACAGCAACAATAATATTTTTATAATACATCTAGTTAATATATTATACTTCCATGGAAAATGGAAGATATATGGCGTTCCTCACCATCTTTCTTGGATTGGGTCACACTCCATCAGGAAAATGTGATTAATTTGACAAGTCTTGCACATAGGATCGAAGTATTGTTTAATTATTTGAATGGCTGTAATGGTTTTTCATGCAGTGTTAGTTTTTTAATGTTCTTTGTTGAATATGTTTCTGTCCTCAGATGACTATGATATGAATCTTACAGGTTGTTTTTCTTTTTCAGTCAGTCTGTTTGTCATTTATTTAGGTTTTATATAAGTGATCTTTTTTGTAATGAAACCATATAACCTCAGTTAAACGCCTCTGACGTTTATTTACAATATTTGCCAGCAGACCCGGTGGGTATTGGAGACAGGCGATTATTTGAGACCCAGCAATTATTTGAAGTTTTACGGTAAATGGAATCTTAGAATACAACTGTCTACAAATTGTGTACCATAGTGAGGTCATGAGTCACACGACCTCAATATGGCAGGATAATTGGGACTGAGATCAATGTACAATATGTGTTTTAAATAAATTAATGAAAGAGAATTCATTGCAATACGCTATTTTAATAGCAATACGCAATACTTCTCTTCTGTAGAGATGCCTCATTTATGCATTAAAATGTAGGAAACCTGCTGTGTGAATGTGTTAAATTCCAAATGAACCCAATTCTCCTTTTCTGTTCCAGAGAACTAAAGTGTTATATTCTAACTTGGTGTTTTGGCATAAGAACAAATTGATTTTAGATTCTGTTATTTATGTATTTAACTTTCTTGTTTGGCAGACCACCCCTGTAAATGAGAATTGTGACATAATGGTGCTTGCTTGTTTAAATATGTAAGCTAATAAATAAAATACAATTAGTTTCTGTGCTGTAAATGTCCAGAGTTTAATAACTGTGTGCAAAGTATAAATCTTCAGTTGCAAGGTCTTTGCTTCATCTCAAAGTAGGAAAACACAACCCTCTCCTCTGTCTTACACACAAAACTAAATCCAACTATTTTATTATGAATGTAATGAATCCAGGACTCAGAGTTCTACTCCCTAGGATGGAGTAGGAGCAAGTAGGCGGAGTGTATAGATAACACTAGGTGTGTTTGAACTTGCTTTCCGGAATTCTTCCGATAGGATTCCAGAACACTCTGTTCCGGAAAGTAGTGTTTACACCTGTATGAAACAGCAGGGAGTGCTTCTCTCAGGACAAGAGTCTGAGCATGCGTACTTTGTAAAATAAAGATGTGCTGACGCTGTGCTGCAATGATGACATTATCGGGTGCTATAATTTGAAAAAAAATTAAAATATGGTCTTGTTTTTTCATTTACAATTAGAAAATAGAAACATTTAAATTTTGGTTAATAATAATAATAATACTAATAATAATAATAATAATAATAATAATACTAATAATAATAATAATAATAATAATAGATAAATAAAAGCTTTTTGTAGATTTATATTAATCGTTTATCGCAGGTCTGTGAAAAGTGCTATATAAACACAATTTGATTTTGTTCTCCCCCGTCGTTATGGTACAGGCTGATTAATATGACCCTTTCATTGTACAAATAGCAAATATGTTTCAAGTTACACCTAAACGAAAAAAATGATAAAACAAGACCATATTTGAAATTTTTCAATTTCCGGAAACCTTCTAAAAGTGTAACTGATAAGCGTTACACAGATCCCCAGTCTACATATCAAAAAATGTATAAAACAGATATACCAAACATATCACAAACTCTTATAACAATATACAGAAATAAGTTGCACTGACTTTGTTATGACTGTCTGTATTTTAATACAACACACATGGATGATTCACCCCAAGGTTAACAAACTGCTTTATTGTTCCAGTTGCTTTCATGACTCACTCAACGAGTGATGCTTGCAATGTACGTAACAGAATATATATCGTATCTTTATCACAGGACCCCAATAATGTGTTTCTGTCAGGACCTCTACTCAGGGCCTCTGTAGCCCGTCTGAACATTAAATAGATCGTGTTATTACATCTCCTCCCCTCTTAGTCCCAATGTCTTGATCTGCATCTGAATCTCAAAGTGGAATCACCAACAACTGTTTATCAACTTAACAAACTCTACCTGTTGTTGCATTTTAGTGTAAACCCTTAACTGGGTTAGACTACTCCATACTCCAGACACCTTAAGAGGATTATTCTGCCCCTTTTACTACATAGTCTTTGAAATATGCAGGTGCCTTCCTATCTCTAGCAGGATAACGCAGACATACTTCTGATTCAGTGTCATTAAGACTGGATCGAGGGACCTCTTCATTGTTGCATTGCTCTATCGGTGCTCCCACGCTACATTACTCCAAGACTGCCCTGGGAGTGAAGTCTTCCAGTGACTCTGGTCCCTGTGGTATGGCGCGGACTTTTCCATCCAAGCGTAGGCGCACATGATCTTGGTGTCTTCTTATGATCCAACCATCCTCAGTCCAGACTTCCCATGACACTGGCCCTGTTTTTGTCAATAGTGTTCCAAAGATCCACTTGTTACTGTGTGTTTGAAAACATTGCGCATAGACCTGATCTGCCTCCTCTAGCTTCCGATCTCGAGCATGAGTATCATGCAGGTCCTTTTGCTGTGCTTGTTTCAGGGAGACCTTATTGGAAAGACAGGGATGAATTAGGTTTGGATGTGTTCTCAGTTGGCGTTCCATTAATAATTGAGCTGGGATAAAGTCTGTAGTAGTCTGAGGGGTTGTTCTGTATGTCAGAAGGAATCGTGCAATTTTTGTTTCTAGACTCACCCCTGTCATTTTCTTCATTCCTTCTTTGAATGTTCAGACTGCTCTCTCTCTGCCAAGCCATTTGAGGCTCGATGGTAAGGAGACATCTTCACATGCTTGATCCTTTTCCTGAGGAATGTTTCAAATTCAAATGTTGCAAATGAAGTCAGCTTAGGTCATCTGCATTTGTATGTTTCTACCCTTCTTTGTAGGAGATTATGTACTCGTCGGCTACCAGGGTTAACGCCCACCTTTGAATGAGGGCTGCTACCATCTGTGGCATGCTTTTGCTTTGATTGAATAGCTCCAATAAAGGCTTGTGGTCTGTAATTATGGTAAAATGCTTCCCATACAAGTACTGGTGGAATTTTTTAAGCCCAAAGATGATTGCCAAGCCTTCTTTTTCAAGCTGGGAATACTCCCTCTCTGCTGTCGTCAGTGAGCGAGACACATATCCAATGGGTCTTTCTGAGTCATCCATCAATCTGTGTGACAAAACGGCCCCCACTCCATATGGTGAAGCATCACAGGATAAACACAACGTGTCATAATGAACCAATAACTGGTCAGAATGGAGGCATGCTTTGATTTTTGGAATGCTTGTTCCTCTTGTCTGCCCCACTTCCATGCAGTTTACTTACGTAGCAAATTAGGGAGTGGTTCTAGAATGGTAGACACATTTGGTAAAAATTTACGGTAATAGTTGAGCATGCCTAGATGTGCTCTTAATTGTGTCTGATTAGTCGGTCTGAAAGCCTCTTTGATGGCTGCAACTTTGTCCACAACAGGATGAACCTCTTTTTCATCAATTCTGTATCCAAGATAAACTACTTCAGGTGCTAGAAAACAGCACTAGTTCAAACGCAAACGCAAACCTGCTATCAACAGTCTATGTAAAACCTTCTCCAGGTTATCCATATGACTTGCATCATCCATCCCTGTAATTAGGGTGTCATCAATACAAACCACCACCTGCAGAATGCCTTGTAACAAGTTTTCCATTGTACACTGGAAAATGCCTGGGGCTGAAGAAACTCCATAAGGCAACCTTGTATATTGATACAAGCCCTTGTGAGTATTAATTGTGGTGAATTTTCTTGAACCTTCATCCAGTATCAGTTGCTGATATGCTTGAGACATATCCAGTTTTGTGAATTTTTGGCCTCCCCCTAACACTGCCAATAAGTCTTCAGTTTTTGGAATTGGAATTTTTAATTGTCCAATTTCGAAACTTGGTTACTTTGTAATCTCTGAATAATCAAATAGTTTTATCTTGTTTGACCACAGGGATAATTGGTGCTGCCCACTCAGAAAAAGACACCAGTACTTTGAATCTCTGCAGCTCTGCCTCCAACTTGTCCCTCAGTGTATAAGGCAAGGGCCTGGGTTTAAAATACTTAGGCTGTACTCAAGACTTAAAGTAAATGTTTGCTGTGGTTCCTGTTAGTGTTCCTAGGCCCTCCTTAAAAACCTGAGGATATTTCTCCAGGATTGATTGAAGTTTTGGGGGCTTCTCGGCATCCAGTTTAAATATGGCCCTCCAATTCAACCTCATGTCCTGTAGCCAGTAACGGCCAAGAGGATTGGGTCCTTTTACCTTCACTACCGCACTGGTAACTATTTTTCTTGGCCTAGATATTGCACTCTGGAGACTAACATTCCCAGCACTGTGACATGGGCTCCTGTGTATGTTTGCAAGTTTAATCCTGTATTCTCCGGATCTCCTAATCCTAGACTTCTATAGGCACGTTCACTTACGATTGTGGAGGAAGCACCTGTATCACTTCCATTTCTAGTGAATGTACATTTAATTCCATTATCACTCTCTATGGATCAACTTTTTTTTCATTGCATGTGGTACAGGTTATAGACCTCTTCAATTTGACTTCCACTCTCTTCAAGGTGATTAGTTCCACTAGCCTCCCTTTTTACTTTAAATTGTAATCTTGCAACTTCGCCACTGACTCTTTGTCTGCCTTTTCGGCCAAGTGCCCCCTCTTGTGGCAGAAGTGACAAACTGCATCAGTAAATCTGCATGCATCAGGCCTATGTTTTCCCTCACATCGAAAACAGTGAAGCGTACCTACAGTGTTTTCCATAGGAGAATGGATTATGTTGAATGTCTGCTCCAGCTTTAATTATTGCAGTAACGCCAAAACATCCTTAGCCGCCATTTCCTTGGCTGTTGCTAACTCTGTAGCTCATTGTAAAGTTAGATCAGGTTCAGCAAATAAAAGGCGCTGGATTCGGTCTTCATTTATTCCACACCCCAGTCTGTCCCTTATCATATCATCCAGCGATGCACCAAAGGAACAGAATTCGGTGAGTCTCTGTAGTTCTGCTACAAATGCTGACACAGTCTGTCCATCTTGTCAGATTTTGCTGTGAAATTTAAAATGCTGTACAATTTTGCTCGGTTTCGGATTTAAATGACTTGTTAGCGGCACAAACGTTAACTATGTTAGTTTGCGGGGCTGAATTAAATTGCGCAAAAGAGCATAAACATTGCTGCCGCATACACTTAAGAAAATTGCTCTCCTTTTTGCTTCATCTGTTATTTAGTTTGCTTCAAAATAATACCCCGGGCGCTCAACATACTGCTGCCACTGTTCTTCCTCAGGCTCAAAATGGCTTATTTTCCCGTAAATCACCATATACTCCAGTTTCTTTGCTTCTGTAGCCCACCTGAACATTAAATAGATCACATTACTACAGACTTTTTTTAGATGGTAAGACTTGGAAGTTGAAAATGTTTATGAATTATGGGAAGGCAGCACCGTGATGACATTGATGGTTGGCTTGCTGTGCCCATTGGGTATTTTCTCCAATCTTGCCTGAATATTTCCTCAGGGCATTTACAATAACAAAGTATACTGGAATCCGTCCTCTCAGTCTGGAATACAAACTCAACTTTTGAGAGGATAAGAGGACGTATTGCGGAAAGCATTCGGTAGCGCTTACATGACTAAAATATTATAGAATATGTCCTCTTGACTGCTTGTTCCGGAATATTTGTGCTAGTGTAAACACGCCTATTGTCTGGATCAGAGATGGGTACAGGCCCACAGCAAAGCAGAACCCTGTACCATCCTGTAAGTTCAAGTATACTGCAAATTCTGCAATTTAAAAATGTATATAACTCTGCTGTACCCTGTTCACCCTGATAAAATATATCAAGCAATGCTTGTTCTGCTTTGTTGTGGAGAGTTTTCTTCCAACTGGACATGAAAAAGAAGGCCAACCACCACTGTGTGTGCGTACCTAAATTCAACGGTACTGTTGAGCGTTGACTCAACAAAAACATCACTATTGTCAAAAGACTTCCGAGTATTTAGGAACGCTTCTTTGCATTCCTAAACTAAACAGTAAAATTAAAAATGAGCTATTGTGCATAATCGGCCTGCAGCTCTTAAAAAGAATATTACAAAATCTTAAATACAAGTTTTTATTAAATATGCTGCATATATATATATATATATATATATATATATATATAATATATATATATATATATATATATATATATATATATATATATATGTATGTATATATATATATATATGTATATATATTCTATATATATATATATATATATATAGTTTGTAGTTATGTCATTTGTCTTATTTGTAAACATTGTCATACAATAATACATACATAAAATAAATAATGTGTGTATATTAACAATTACCGTTTTGAAATCGGACAACGGTGTCAGTATCTACATTTAAATCCCATTCGTAATTTTAAATAGCAGCTTAATCGTGGTTGTGGGTGTTGCCATCTTTCTGTTGAGTAGCTCATCAGCTCTGAGAGTCGGTGAGTTCACTGAGTCAGCACAGAGCCAGCGCTTCTCGTCACAAGCTCTCAACGGTGAGTTTAGGAACAATTTTAAGAGTTGTTGCTTGTCAGCATTGAATTTAGGAATGCAACCTGTGCGTCATATCTGGTCACACAAACATCAAATTGTCTATAGATCATTTTATGTGACGTCATAAATCACCTAGTAACCATTCTTAACAGAGACGGCGGCTATGTTGATGGGATCATGTGTGAATTTTACTGGTGCACATCATTGAACAATGTTGGAAACGGCTCACTATTTTAGGAAATTAGATCTAAGAAAAGATATAGTGAAAAGATACATATAATTGGTAATCAAGATCTGTCTGCTATTTCTGAGCAAAGATGGAGCCAGGATGTGCAATTTGTTTTCCAGACATAAATGCTATGATTAGTACACCTAGCCCATACTTCCTTGAAGATTTGAGATGATTCAAAGGACTGGAATTATACAACCAGTTTATCTGTGGCTGGGTTACAGAGGTGAAGACGTGCATCATAAACAACCTTTGTGTCACTAAAACCTTTCTACCCTATCTAGAAAATGTATAATTGCTTAATATTGTGTATCAACGACACAAGGTAATGATACAACGTACACAGTGCAATTGTCAATTTTATAGAATAATTTAAATTATTATATATCGTTCTGTATCCTGTTACATTTTAGTGATGCCTTTCACTTGAGACACTGGGTTATGCGGATCTACAGTCCTTGCACTAAACATGAAGCTCTTCATGCGATTCGGCATTGGCGAGTGAACATTACTGAACAAAATGCTTCAAAAGGCTTCACTTTTCATTTAATTAATTTTCAGATGTCATTTCAGAGAATAATGGAGCTGTCTTTGTTTTAAAATGTGCTGTATAAACATAGGATGACCAAGCGTACTAAGTTAGACTTATACTTCATAATACTAAATTAGTCCACCTGAACAGGGTCATCTCATATCCGATGCAATCAGGATCTTGTTTAGTGGATGATCCACCTGTGGTGATTATTGTCTGGTACACTGCAATCAAGGTTTAACAAGTGCACTAACTTTAGTCCAAGCAAGTGGACTAAACCTGCTTAATCCACTAGTTAGATGCATCAAGTGGACTAACTTTGGTATGCTGCAATCGACCCCCTATGTCTTACAGAGAAAACAAAAACCTGGTAGATAATGTGTTTTGCTTTTGTATAAAAGAATGATATTTAATTGAACAGACTTTTGCAGTGTTAACCATTTTCAACATACGCGACCAAGCATGAAAAGAAGCCCAAAATATAGTAAAAAGCGGCAATGTAAAATTGTAAGCGACTGTGATAAAAGAAGTCCAATTCCGCAGTTTTCAAGTGGAACTGACAACCCTGAACACATGCATTGCATGCCTTGGAATATATTTAGTTTCACAACATTTTTAAGAATATGGTAGAAACATATATTTATTCTACAATGTTTTAAGTATATGATAGCCCTGTATGCAAGTAATCTATTCTCCTAAGCAGTCTTCTTGCTTTGTTGGTCAAGGCATGCAAAGCTCCAAGTTGCATCGGATTTCCTAGGCAACACAACCCAGCATGCACCTTACTTCCTGGTGGCCATGCCCTGAAAAACATAGGCAAGGCATGGAACTGTAGCATTGAATCCTTCTTGACTGAACATTGAGTGGTACACAAACTCTTGTCATCAAAATCTAAATGTAAAAGTGAAAAGTTTGTGAAAAGTTGGTTAACTAATCCGTTTAGTGCAAGAGACTTTGCAACAAAAACAAAAATTATAAAAAAAAAATGGAAGGCCAAAACCAAAATTGCAAGTAGTAAGTACTTACAGAAAAGCAGGAAAAGAGTTGAAACGGTGTACAACTGAATGGATCTGTAGATTCGCACTGTGGTATTTGGTTTATTGTATCGCTATTATTAGCCTACATTATAAGAACATGTTTTTATCTGTCATCTAACAATTGTTGCATGCCTTGCTAAAAAGTCACCGAATGGCACTGCATTTGCAAACAACGGAAATCCTCACCCTGTGCTACAAACAAACCATTACAAAATATTGCCTACATGTAAAGTACTCCTGAAATACTGGCTGAATCATTTGGGAAAACAAAAAAATAAATATTGTAATGTAAAATGATGTTGTCTGTGTTATAAGCTGGGTATACTATTGATACTTTCCATATGTTAATATATAACATTCTCATTTTGAATATTACCAAAACTGTAAGGGGAAGACAGTGAGTAGTTAGTGTATATGTAATAGTTAATAACATTGTGTGCCATTTGGGTTTGATCTTGGCCCTGGAAAATCAAATATTCCTACCAAGTGTCCTCTTAAATTATTGCGTACCTCTATTGCCCATCAGGTCATAAAATTTGATGCATATTTTTTCATACCAGCTGTCTCTAGGAAGTCTATAATAAGGTTTATCTTAAAATTGCCACTTTGATCTGATTTGATGTGCAGATGCTATCCAAGCAAAACAGAAAATATGATCCTCTTGTTGATGAGCAGCTTTGTTTTGCTGACTGATTAAGATCAGGAATATACATCAACTTTATGAAGTGGACAAGGACATTCGAACTGATATCAGGATACTGTAGATCAAAGTTACAGGTTCTCAGTACACACAGGAGGATCTCTTGCTCTACGTTCAGCTATCATCCTCACATCAATCTAAATAATGAAATCCCTTAACTTCAAAATCAACTGATCATAGATTATAAGGTAAAACTATGTAACTAAATTAAATGAAGGTTGATTTTAGATCAACACATGCTCCACTGGGATATGAGACTCCTGGATTTTATTAGAGCATTTTACATCACATATTTCTAGGAGTAATCACAGGATATCCACGGATACATTGTAGATGCAATCCAAGGTGAGACTTATCCCAGCAGAGGGTCAAGTAAACAAATGTTTCTACGAGTACCTTCATTTCTGTTCATTTTTTCAAATAAATACAACCAGAATAAGGTACATTCAAAATGAATGTGGTAATGCTAGCATTTTAAAATGAAGTATTATGGTGGTATTATAAAAAAAAAAAAAAATAAATAAAATATCAAAAGTAAATATACACAGACTAAAGACAACTATTCATGTTTAATCGCTGTCACCACTGAATCCATTAAGCAAAAGATTAAGATCTTAGAGGAGTTAAATAACACCATTTCTTTAACATTTTAGAAATCTCTGAACAAAACTCAGTGAAATGTTCCTTTCAGTTCTAAAGAGAAAGCAATATCCTGTGTGACCTTTTATAATATGACAGAAATTCTTTCAGAGTACAAATTTTAGACTCAACTGTTTCTCAGCCAAGCATGAGAACAGTAGCAGTGTTCCCTTGGTAAGCAGGGTTGTAACGACAGCCAAAATTGGACTTTCCGCTGACAGAATTGCCCAAGACCCGAGTTGAACAAAATTGTTCTCCCTTCAGAGACAATAACCATTTGTAATTGTATCTCTGCACATCTTACAGCAGACCCTCAGATGCGGAAAGGATCTATTTCTGAAAAGGAATCACCCTATAATGTAATTTATAATGACATAATAGACAGGTTTTTCTACATGACTTTCTAGTTCATGACCCAGTAAACCATATGGATTTGCACAGCTCACTCTCCTAGTGCCATTTCCTTTTCAGGTTGGTGGTGATCCCAAACAAGTCTTGGGAAATGCTGAACTAGGTCAGCATGTCCTATTAACTGCCAGATTTTAAAACCTTTATCTTTCCAGAGGACCCATTATATTTTGCAGAGTGACCTTGAGTATCAATTCTTTGAGTTTCAATATCTTTATTCCTTTAAAATGCTCCCAAGCTTTACCCATAAATAATTGTGTAAAACTCTAATATATAAACAGCATTTTCAAGGCCAAAAGCTTATTTTGTGTACAGCCCCAGAGACTGGAAACTGTTACCCTGTGGTTATATAATTACTCACATTATACCAGGTCCAGACAAGTCTGTTTGATTTTCTATTTTATTTTATTGTGACACTAGCTCATCCATCAATGCAGAGAAGAAAAAATGTTTTACCAGTCCTATATAACTTTGATATGCCTTTTTTTTTTTTTTTTTTTTGTATAAGACGATTACAAAGGTAATTATTATAGCTGGGTTGACTTTTTTTGTAAATGCTGAAAGAGTTATTCCATCATTACATAATAAAAAAAATAATAATCTATGGCCCAAGCACCCAAGGACCAACACCCCTGAGACCCAAGGATGGAGGGAAACTCATTAAAGAAAGAGACGCTGTGAATGCTCTCTGGAAAACACACTTCGGAGACCTCTTCAATCAAGACTTTGACGAGAATGTCCTTGCCTCCATCCCACATCATTTGACATAATCTCAGTAAAATTCCAACCCAGCAAGAGATTGAAAAGGCCATTCAACAATTTAAAAACAACAAGGCCTCCAGAGCATATGAAATTCCTGCTGAAATACTCAAATATGGCGGAGAAGAACTTTTGTCACGGATTCATGCCCTTATCACCCTCGTTTTGGAAGAAGAGAGCATACCAGGAGATCTTAGAGACACTGTAATCATGACAATCTTCAAGAATGGAGACAAGTCTGATTGTAGTAACCTGTTATCTGCCACAGGTAATCTGCAAAAGTAATCACAAGAATCCTCAACAGCCTCCTTCCAAGTGGCTGAAGAGCTCCTTCCAGTCACATTCCGGATTCTGACCTTCAAGAGGCACAGTCAACAAGATCTTCAACACCAACAAGCTCCTTGCAGGTGTGGAGCTAATCTACAACAGACGGGAAACTGCTCAATCTCCATTGCCTCCAATCTAGAAGACCACCTCAACCTCAGTCATTGAATTGCAGTATGCAGATGACACATGTGTCTGCACACATACAGAGTCTGAGCTTCAAACCATTAAAGACCTATTCACGGAAGTGTATGAGAAAATTAACATCGCTCAACATCCGAAAGACCGAAGTCCTTCAGCAACCAGCTCCTACTGAACAGCACCCCCCCCCCCCGTCAATCAATGTGGATCACTTCCCATACCTTGGAAGCCACCTCTCTGTGAGGGCAGACATTGATGATGAATCCACCATCATCTCCTTGAAATCCACCATCATCTCCAGTGTGATAACGTAGCCTTTGACCACCTGATGCTTGTCTTTGAAGACCAAGACTTTACGACCTATATCAAGCTCATGGTATACCGAGCAGCAGTGATCTCCACCCTGCTGTATGCTTCGGAGACATGGACAACTTACAGCAAGCACCTCAGAGCACTGGAGAAATACCACCGATGCTACCTCCAAAAAATACTCAAGATTTGCTGGGAGGACAGGCAAGCCAATGTCAGTGTCCTCTCCCAGGCTAACCTCCCTAGCATTGAGGCACTTATCACTCACAACCAGCTCTGCTGGGCGGGTCATGTTGTTTGCATGCCAGACACTAGATTGCCAAAGCAAGTCCTTTACTCTGCACTCCACCTTGGCAAGAGATCCCCAGGAGACAGAAGAAAAGCGTGAACAGGCTGGCTACAGGGTGACGTCAGGCCAGAAAGGAGTACACAGACAGACACTACTGGCAGGTGAAACTGAGACGCTGCAGCGCTCAGTGATTTCACTGGTGCTCTGCTCCCACCGGTAGAGGTGGCAGAGGCAGCTCCTGCTGCTCTTCTCCTGCATGTTGGATTCATGGGCTTCCCCTTTCTGGGCGCTGGATACACAGGTTTCCCCCTAATAGGCACTGGATGCATGGGTTCCCCCCTTGCGGATGCTGGAGACATTAAGGCTTCTCCCTCTTGCGCCGGAGACCCTGTTACCTGGGCTGCTGTTCTGTTTAAGAAAAACAGTGTGTTGGTCAAAACAAACAGACAACAAAATGAACAGACACTAACAAACAGGAAATGAACACTAACAAGTACGGTGCTGGTGCTTCCAGCACTCGTAGCAGTTATTTTCTTGACCTTTTTATTTTACTCTCCTCACTCTTTCCCATTCTTTCGCCCTGAACACACAACCACGAGTCTGTGAAACGTGTATATACTGTTGTGCTGGGATTCAATTACTAATTAATTATCCACTAGAATCCCAGCATGTGAACTAATTTGTGCAACCCCATGCTCACATATTATTAAATCATATAACTCATGTGAAACGTGCAATCCCTGTGCCTAAATACAACTACATATTTTAAATCACTCGTGCTACACAGACCCATTTATATCCTGTGCAGCAATATCTATACACCTACATTAACACACCACAGGCAACATATATCACAAAATCCACACATGGGCCGGGCACACTACCACAACCATATATTTAAATAATATGTATTCACCAAGAAGGATCTTGATAATCTGTAGCTTGATTACTAATGTTCCCTAAACATTACAGATTTTAACACTGATCATGTTAGGTTTTCACTTTTTGGTATATTAGCAGCTTCTTAGTGTTTAGCTTGTTAATGAACTGTGAAAGGAAAGAAATCCAAATCCCTCTGTTTAGTATAATGAACTGAGATTCAGCAAGTCTACTGTTTAGATCCTTAAAAACAGGTGATCAGGAAATCATTTAGAGAAGCAATTAACTGCTTGGGTCACGCCATGTTTCTGTTTCCTTTGGTCTCTGCCGTCACAAATCATATCACTTGATCCACATCTTCATAGTTTACTCAAATATGTTTTTCAGCTTTCAATACAAATGAGACATGATGGTTTGTGATTTGGTCGATCCGGATGAATTAAGAAAAAAAGTCTAGTGTCAAGCCTGAGCTTTTCCAGTGCTGACCTCCTGCAGTGACACTGCATGGATATTGATGTATTACTTTCCTCATAATAAATGTAAAAGTAATACTTAATGAGGGATGGATGCATAGTCTGGATAAGTGGCTTAGATATTTATAATGAATTATACAGCATCACAACCTTTCTAACCAATCAAATTGAAAGTGCTGTTAACAAGGAGTCTTTAGTTATTTATTGCAGATGTATGTTGTAACTTCAAACCATTGTAGACGTACAGCATAAATTGATCATGCTCTTTAAAGCTGCATTATGCACTAGCAAGAGTGAAATGATTAAATGCATACCATATTATAACACATTTAATATATATATATATATATATATATATATATATATATATATATATATATATATATATATATATATATATATATATATATATATATATATATATTGTGAGATAGCAGGGATGGGGTTAAAATCCTTCCCTGCTAAAAACCTTGTGAGAATGCACATTTGGGTGTTATGGGGTTTAATTGGGTAATTGTTTTATTGTTTAGTAATCCCCTGCACCTGGTGGTAATTGTAAATTAGAGCCAGGTGCAGGGTATTTAAGAGGCAGCCAGTCTGTTCCAGGGCTGCAGAGAAGAGCCCGACTGTGTGAGTGATTCGTATTGCAGTCGTATTGAGGTATTGTGTAAGGGTGTTTTTGAATGTTTGTGGCAGGTAAACGGTTTAGCCATCCTGCGTGATAGTTAGGTTCCTGTTTATGTTTAGTGAGTGCTCCAAATAGGAGCTAGGTGTTTGTTTTGTGTTTTTCATTTTGTGTTTATTAAAAGTGCACGTGAGCGCTGTTTCTGTAGAATCCTGTGTGTTGGGTCGTGATTCAGAAGGGAGAAGAACCCGTGAGAGCCTGTGTGACGAGCAAAAAGGTGACATATGGTACCAGAAGTGCCCTTCTGACTCAACACTCAACAATGGATTTGCAGGAGCTCATAGCTCAAATAAAGAGAAACACTGCTGCTCTAATTGAGCAAAATAAGAAGTGGGAAGTGGAACTGGGACTTCCAGAGCCGGAACCAACGGCGCTGGTGTCAATGTTTAAGAGGTGGGTGAGCTCAACACTGGAGCCGCCGCTCCCAGAGCCCAGAGGGGAGGAGGTGCCACTCCCAGAGCCCAGAGGGGAGGAGGTGCCGCTCCCAGAGTCCAGAGGGGAGGAGGTGCCACTCCCAGAGCCCAGAGGGGAGGAGGAGGAAGTGAGGTGCCCACCTCCATCACCCCAGCGAACCAGTCCGGCACTGCTAGGTGCGGTCCCTTGCCCCTTGCTCCTGGACACCCTGCCACTCTTCCTAGACCTTCCTTCGCTGGACCTGGAGCCCAGGAATCTGCAGCATTGGCCACAGCTTTTCCCCTGGTTCCCTGCTCCGCTCTTCCCGAGCACCCAGTTCGCTGGGCTGCTGCCAGACGTCGCTGGTGCTCCCCCTGTTCGCTGCTTCGCTTCCCCTGGGTGATCGGACATCACTGCGCTGGTCCCCAGTGGAAGATCTCTGTCCACTGCTGCATCCTCCTGTTCCCCGGTCATCGCTTCGGTCGGCCATGTCATCCCGGTGGGGTCCCTTTTCGTCGGTTCAAGCTCCCTTCCTGGAGGTGCCAGAAGATCCGACCCACCCTCAAGCCCGCCTGTGGAAGAGGGCGGAAATGGACATTTCTGGACTTGAGGGTAGGTGGTTGTGTTTTAGGGGAGGGGGTGGCCTTGGTATGGCCTATCAGTGTTGCACACTTGGGGGGAGGATGTGTGAGATAGCAGGGAGGGGGTTAAAATCCTTCCCTGCTAAAAACCTTGTGAGAATGCACATTTGGGTGTTATGGGGTTTAATTGGGTAATTGTTTTATTGTTTAGTAATCCCCTGCACCTGGTGGTAATTGTAAATTAGAGCCAGGTGCAGAGTATTTGAGAGGCAGCCAGTCTGTTCCAGGCTGCTACTGAGAGAAGAGCCCGACTGTGTGAGTGAGCAGTCGTATTGAGGTATTGTGTAAGGGTGTTTTTGAATGTTTGTGGCAGGTAAACGGTTTAGCCGTCCTGCGGTTTAGCCCGTCTGCAGGACATTAGGACATATATATATATATATATATATATATATATATATATATATATATATATATATATATATATATATATATATATAGCTCTGGAAAAAATTGAGACCACTGCAAATTTTTCTTAAATCAGCATCTCTACATGTATGGCAGCCATTCCATTCCAGTGTCTGTTGAATTCCAACACAGGCACACCTCATTCTACTGAATGAGGTACTGATTAGGGGATCACCTGAACCAAATCTTATTTAACGAGGAAAAGTATAAAAACCACTGCTGTGGTCATCACTATCCTCTTGCAATAGAACAAGCTGGATGGCAAAACAGTGCTAGTAGTACCTCAAAAGTGATTGGAATAAAAAAATAACTATTGACCATGCCCAAAGAGTTGAAAAGGAAAGTTTTTGAGTGAGGAAAAGAAGGGTTCAATTCTGCCTTTACTGGCAGAGGGATACAGTGAGCGTCGGGTTGCTTCCATCCTTAAAATTTCAAAGACTGCGGTTCATAAGAACAAGGTCAAGCAGCACACATTGGGGACAACAAAGCTACAGACCGGCAGAGGGTGAAAACGACTCTCCACTGACCGGGATGACCGCCAACTCGTTCGAATGTCACTCAGCAACCGTAGGATGACCTACAAAAAGAATGGCAAACAGCAGCTGGGGTGAAGTGCACGGCGAGGACAGTTCGAAACAGGCTCTTAGGGGCAGGGCTGAAGTAGTGCAAAGCTAGAAAAAAGCCCTTCGTCAATGAGAAGCAAAGAAGAGCCAGGCTGAGGTTTGCAAAAGACCATAAGGTTTGGACCATAGAGGACTGGAGTAAGGTCATCTTCTCTTATGAGTCCAATTTTCAGCTTTGCCCAACACCTGGTCATCTAATGGTTAGACGGAGACCTGGAGAGGCCTACAAGCCACAGTGTCTCACACCCACTGTGAAATGTGGTGGAGGATCGGTGATGATCTGGGGGTGCTTCAGCAAGGCTGGAATCAGGCAAATTTGTCTTTGTGAAGGATGCATGAATCAAGCCAAGTACAAGGTTGTCCTGGAAGAAAACTTACTTCCTTCTTCTCTGACAATGTTCCCCAACTCTGAGGATTGGTTTTTCCAGCAGGACAATGCTCCATGCCACACAGCCAGGTCAATCAAGGTGTGGATGGAGGACCACCAGATCAAGACCCTGTCATGGCCAGCCCAATCTCCAGACCTGAACCCCATTGAAAACCTCTGGAATGTGATCAAGAGGAAGATGGATAGTCACAAGCCATCAAACAAAGCCGAGCTGCTTGAATTTTTGCACCAGGAGTGGCATAAAGTCACCCATCATCAATGTGAAAGACTGGTGGAGAGCATGCCAAGACGCATGAAAGCTGTGATTGAATACCAAATATTGATGTTCCACCAAATATTGATGTCTGAACTCTTCCTAAGTTAAAACATTAGTATTGTGTTGTTTAAAAATGAATATGAACTTATTTTTTTTGCATTATTCGAGGTCTGACAACACTGCATCTTTTTTGTTATTTTGACCAGTTGTCATTTTCTGCAAATAAATACTCTAAATAACAATATTTTTGTTTGGAATTTGGGAGAAATGTTGTCAGTAGTTTATAGAATAAAACAAAAATGTTCATTTTACCCAAACACATACCTATAAATAGTAAAACCAGAGAAACTGATAATTTTGCAGTGGTCTCTTAATTTTTTCCAGAGCTCTGTATATATATATATATATATATATATATATATATATATATATATATATATATATATATATATATATATATATATATATATATATATATATTACCAAGAAGTTATACAACCATTAAAAAAAAAAAAACATTAAAAAGAACTCTCCAGATCCATTAATGGTGACACTTACTGCATCTGTTTAGACATATCAGCACAGGCTGCATTCTGAAATTAGAGTGTGCGAAGTGCTAATTTAAACAATATCTTTTTTTTTTTTTTCTCAAATGCCACACTGGCATCAACTGCACCTCTGAATACAAGGCTTCTGTAACTTGAAAAAAGTTCAGGGCTGAAAATAAAACTCAAATTGTTAGCCATACCTGGTTTTAGTATGCTATAAAAAATCAAAAACAAAACAAAGTAACTCTGCCATGTCACAAGCTCATGGGTGGATCCTGTACTTCTAAATGTGTTAAAAATAGGAATTTCACTGTTTATACATTAAACTCGCACTAATCCAAACCCTGCTAGTCTGAATTGAATTGTTCATAGCAGATGTAGAAACCAAGCTTCAAAATCATTATTTTGTGATGAGTGTAAAACATATATAGCTGTCTCAGTGTTTAAGCAAAGGGTTAATACTGCTTTTTGATTTTAAATAAATCAAAAAGATATAAACAAAGACTAGTTGTTAGTTTTGCATTTTTTTTTTTTTTTACTTTCATTCAAATGTATTCCCAGTGTGCAATTATCCTTAAACTCCAAGGGTTGAATCATCATTAGCTCAAAGTGCAGTGAGTCAGATGCAGCATGACTAGAATTCAAATAAAATCTCTCCATGCATTCCAAACACATCCTGCCTTTCAAACTAATGAGAAAGTTATGAACAAGCAGCAGTGGAATAGCTAATTCACCATAAACAAACTGCTACAACCCAGGTGGGTTTCAAAATAGTCTGTTTAGAAAGTTGTTACAATGATTAAAATGTTATTGCTATCATTTGTTATTCCTGTTTTAGGTTATTAGTCAATCGACCAACAAAATGTGATCTTAATGTGGGGGCAGATTATGAATAGTGCATGAGGGTGCAGTCCTATGATAGTTTTGGTACATTTGAGACAGGCAATATTGGCCTCTGTACTGAATATAGGGGCTCCCTTAATATTGAAGATGACTACATTTATGGGAACTCAGTATGCACTGAAAAAATTGGCCTTAAAGCAAGGCTTTACTGTATAACAGAGCATGAAGGTAGCATGTTTTATTTAGCTTCCTCCTACTGGTAGCTTTCAGAGATAATGTGCCTCAAGCTAAAAATCTGTACCCCCAAGTGGTAAAAACAGAAGACCATTTACGAACAACAAGAGGCCATTCGACCCTTCTACAGTAAGCTTGTCAATTCCCCAGTAGCTGACTGTTCTCAAAATATAGGATCCAAGCGATTATGCCTCAGCATGGCTAGGTACTCTCACCACAAAGTGTGCATGTGTAACAGATGTCAGAATACAGCAGCAGATCTGTTAACAAACCTCAGAATTACTAGCAGTGAGATACCCTCACAGGTATTGATATGGCACAGAGGTACTGAAAATTGCAATATTGGTCAACTTATGAAAACACTGTGGTAGCATTCTAAGAATGTTATAACACCCTATTGTTACTACTCTTGTCCTACCATTACCCCTTAATACAGATCCATGGCTCTTGGGGATCATTTGGTAGAGTATCCATTGCTGTCTGTCCAATTCATGCCAACAAAATCAAGAAGATAGTTAGCGTTTTATACCGTTAATACAGTAGCACTCCTTTATCATGCCAATAAGATAGTGAACCATCCAGGACACAATTTTCATTTTATCTGCCAACATGCTTTCTAAATGTGTTTCTCTGTATTTCTTTATCACTGTAATTTGCCTTATGTGAGACAATTGACTGTTAAATACAGTAGTACTTAAAAGAGCCTTTCTCAATCCCCTGAATTTATTCAATGTATTCTTTAAAAAAATATGATAGATGATGTCACAATGCCACAAAGTTAAGGTGACATGACAAGTTCAGTAAAATTCTGGTCAAGCTAAATTTAGCCATTGTCCACACTGCAGCATTCTTATGGGATATTTTATTTCTGTAATATTCTTTCTGCTAGAGTTTATTCAGGGTAATATAACTGTATACCAATGGTACTTTTTAAATCTTTCAGTAATGGCAAAGTTCCTTGGCTAGTTTTATACCGTGCTTTTTTTTTTTTTTGTCTCTTCTGCTAGTTTTTCTATGCCCATTTATTTCCTATGCTCATGAAAAAAGGACCCTTCCTGACCCATGTACTGTTGTTTCCAATGTGCAGTGTGACGTGTAAGGCTGTTGCTCAAATAAAAACAAGTTCCATGCACATACAGTACTAGCCACCTAAATGCAAAATGCCATTGGCATTTTTGGCATCTTAACAAGTGGTGTCCTTATTTCCTTTTAATTCTACCTATCTGCAGAAAGTCATCTGTATTGTTCTGTTAAACTAGTCACTAAACTAGTTGGTATTGACCTTTCTGTTTCTGCTGTGAAGCGACATTTAGTTATGATTTTCTCGTTGTTAGCATTGAGGGCATACTGCTGTGAGAGGAATAAATCCAATATAGATTGCTTGGCCTTGTTTTTCCACTGTGCTGTAGATTGTGTGACGGATATTGAATTTTTTTCTTTCCTAAATTGTTTTTAAAGGTATTAAAGCCTTCCACAGATAAGTGTGCATTTTGACTCAAAACTCACACACCACAGTTAGGGCACACAAGAAATCCAAAACAAATATTTTGTCTTTATTTGATGTAATGACAATTGGCTTCTTTTGACACATGCCACAGCTTGAATTAATTTTGGATAGTTTGGTTTAGCTTGCATCATTATTTAACGCCTTTCCTGTTGCAAGGTTACTCTTTTGCTAACGTTAAACAGCAAATGACTAATTTGTGCCGTTTACCTGTGACCTTTCCTTAAATCGAGCGGAAACTTCAGTGACTAATAATCCTCCTTGATTCCGTGTGTAGTTTGCCAAACGACCCTTAATGTGTTTTTATGTAAGTCATGCACAGATTGTCAGAAAGGTTATAAGCCCCACCCAGAAGCAGAGAAGGGATTTTCAGTACTGAATTGAAAACCCTAATGACAACCTGAAAAGAGAGGCACAAGGGCCAGTCTTCCAGCAAGCAACCGTAGCACTTCAGAAGCAATGTGCCTTATGCACTGCATTGACCTTTATGCAGTTTGAATGAAACACATCTTAGTTTGATTTTGTCCACTTCCTGTCATTTAATTTCACCAGTCTTTGAGATCAAAATTGGCTACTGGCTGTAGAACATGTCAGTCAATATAGGAAGCTGATGGTTTGTTAATGACAGTAAAGGAGTTCAGTGGATGGGGACAATTTCACTTGCCAGGTGAAATGACCAAGACAATGCAAGACTGCCTGAATGCAAGGCTTGCAGAGACTTCTCTAACCTAGTGTAGTATCTTATGTCATGATTTAAAACATATCTGATATGACATAAGAACTGAATTTCACATAGAAGTACAGGTAAGATTTATGTGGTTATGTTGTTAGATACAGCCCCTTCTCAGGTGTTATTTTTGAGAGGCATGAAGAAGTACTCCTCCTGAATGAAAGTAAAAATAATAGAATACATTTATTCTTAACAATTTATTTACATCCTTCCAGCATTGATAGAATCAACAAACAGCTGCAACAAAATCTTCAGTCCTCGATATAGCATCCACAACAGCGCCCTTCCTCTTTGTTGAATTTCTTTTGGATGCTGTGGTTTTAGGTGTACAGCACACCCAGACTAGAAGTGACTTTTTCTATTTTTTTTTTTTAAACCAAATAGATTTGTACAAAATAAATAAAATCTGTAAAAAACTGTTTGTTGGTATCTTCTCCTTCCTGTTTCAGTGTCGCTCCTCTTCTCTTCAAGACAAGTTAAGTTCCGAGAGTGAGAGCACAATATGGAGCTGACCTGTATAGGAATTGATAAGCACAACAGTCCCCAGTTGACGATAATGCCCCAAGAACCAACAAATGCCTCGACCAAATTCAATCACTATTAGACAAGCAGTTTCAAAACACGTGACACTCAGTGTAAGACAATAAAACAATATAATCATTCTAACCTGGGCTATTCCCCCCAGAAAAACAGCTAGTTAACTCAGGTTAACGACTACCCCCCCCCCCCCCCCCCCCCCCCCCCCCCCCCCCCCCCCCCCTATGAGAAAGCAAAACCATATAGTTCCCTGCTCTTTCCACAATCTGCCAGCAGAGGGCTCACTGACAACACAAAAGATTCTTCTGGTGAGTCCAACTAAAAGTAATTTTTTCTAATGGTGGGGCAGCGGGCGAATGGACAGACTCCCAACCAAGACTCTGGGATGTATTGACTTTACCTATGGGCCTCAGTTTGAGTGTGCCTTGCATGTCTCAATGCCATCAAAATAATGTATTTCATACCAACTAAAAGAAAACATGGCCAAAGAAACCATAACACAAAATATATATTTCAATCTTTAATATAATCTCATTTGATTTAGTATTTACATCTTATAAAAACAGTAGCAATACAGTAACAGGATTTATTATTTTTTATATAAATACAGTAATTCAAAGCTCAAGTTTCTCAGAAACAATGTACAATCTTGCAAGGAAATCTCTGAAAGGGGATTGCAATTTACAAAATATCGACATTTTTTTCTTTTTAAACTAAATACGATGCTTGTTTGACTAGGAAGAAACCTTGTGCAGTTGTACTTGCTTCTGGTCCAAAGTCATATAGGAAGTCAGGTAGCCATAGCACTTAAGACACTGGGGAAAAAGATCCAAACCAAGACACACAAGTTCAAATAAACTAAAATGGAACACTAACATAGGCACTTGTTTTTGAAGTTTCCATTGCTGTAGTATGGCAGAACTGTCAATTTTTACTGTATACAAAATATATTCAAATAACCAGGCAGTTTAAAAATGTGGCATTCAACACTGCAGACCTGTATGTAGTGCCAAGAAAGATAACTCCACACAAGACAGTGGGCCAATAGATCAATCTATATTAGGACGTATATCCGCAAGATTTAATATATATATATATATATATATATATATATATATATATATATATATATATATATATATATAAAATGAGTTAACCATAGAAAATATGGATGAAAATTAAGATTAGATAACCACCTACAACACCACTGTTCTACATAGACAGGCCAAACATTAAATAATTTATTTCTGTATGAAGAGACCCAACTGCTGTTTGAAAGAAATAGTCTCCATCTAAACAACATGCAGAGATCACATCTACACAAGAAAATAAATATATTACCAGCGGTCTGGGACAGCAGTATTTATATAAAAAATAATTCTTGCCAGGAAGACCGTTAATAAATTGTTCCACTCAGACTATAGGACTAAAGCAGTGGGTTACTCCATCAGTCTTCTGCTCTCTAGACAAACTAAAATGTGTTTCCATTAGGATGTGCAAATAAATCTGTCTGTACCAGTACAAAAAAAAAAAAAAACTACCGACTCAATTATATAGTTTATTAGGTTTCGTTTTTTTTTTTGTTATAAAACGGAAATCTACGTGTGAACCAAATCCCATATGAACTATGTAAGGTAAACGATCTGTAAAGCTTGCATCTGGCTTTTAACCTCAATCTAATGGGTTTTTCTTTAGGGCGATGTGCTAGTTGTCTTAATTTGTAGGTTGTTCCCTTTTTTCTCTTCAGTTCCAAAAAAACAAACTTCTGATTCTCCAGTAAAAGCTGCCATGTTTAGTCTGTCAGTAAACCACAGATTCAGTTTCTTCAGTGCGGCTCTGCAGGTTTTCAATAATGCTGTCCAGTTCTTGAATGCAGGGGATGATCAGCTTACTGTGAGTTCTTGCAATTTTTAACCTGTTGTAAAATAGGTTTTGTAAGTATAGTATATATTCAAATTGATCTAAAATGTAAAGTGGCATCTAAAAAACTCAGTTTGGAAAATCTGCGTCAATAGTCAATGCAACCACCCACAGCTTTTGAATTGAAGGACTGCTGTGGGAGCAGAAAACCAGCAGAGTTGTTGCAGGATGGTGCAAGGATCTGGCATTTATAAAAATAAATGCCACTAGCATTTATGCAAAACAAATTTCAGGTGGAACACCCAAGAGAAATGTTTTGATCCATCTGATTTCTGAACAAAAATGTAATTTACCTTCTCTTTAGTTCAATGGCCCTCTTCATTCCAATTGAACTTTGTTGCAAGGCTGTTGTACACTGGGCTGCTAATGCACTGAAGCACTGCTCTTTGCATCTGTTGTGGCTGCTGGTCTCCCACTGGGGAAGCTCACTTGTGAACCTCCAGGCATTCAGCACAAACTCCAGCGCCGATTCCCACAGATTACACTGCAACAGCAGTTCACCCCATCCAATACAAGCTTTCTAAGAAAAAACACATTTTAAAAATGAGATTAATATATACCAGCAACAGTGTTTAATGGCCAATCTACCAAAGGAACTTTCTTTATCAGAAGAAAGAAAAGTACCATGTTCCAATCAGAACTAGGAGTGGACGGTCTGAATATCTATTTAAGGCTTCAAAAGTCAATCGATCTTGTAATTACACAATATCTCAAGACATCAAGCTCAAGTCTCCCAACAAAAGACACCTGTGTCCCTCAGTTAGAATTGAGTGTACATATACTCTATCTACACACACACATACATATACAGTGCCTTGCAAAAGTATTCAGACCCCTGACCAATTCTCTCATATTACCGAATTACAAATGGTACATTGAAATTTCGTTGTTTGATATTTTATTTTTAAACACTGAAACTCAGAATCAATTATTGTAAGGTGACATTGGTTTTATGTTGGGAAATATTTAAGAAAAACTGAAATATCTTGCTTGCATAAGTATTCAACCCCTGTGCTGTGGAAGCTCCCAGTTTGCACCGATGAAAGAAATTGCCCTAACGAGGACACAATTACCTTACCATTGGCCTCCACCTGTGAACCATTAAAGTTGCTGTCACATTTTCTGGATACAAACCCCACTGTTGAAGGATCATTGGTAAGGCTATGAATCTGAAGGAAAATGAAGACCAAAGAGCATTCTACAGAAGTTAGTGATAAAGTAATACAAATGCATAGATTAGGGAAAGGGTACAAAATAACATCCAAGTGTTTGGATATCCCAGTGAGCACAGTTGAATCAATAATCAGGAAATGGAAGCTGCATCACACCGCCCAGGCACTGCCAAGAAAAGGCCGTCCCTCAAAACTCAGCGCTCAAACAAAGAGACTTGTGAGAGAAGCCACAGAGGGGCCAACAATCACTTTGAAGGAGCTACAGAGTTCAGTTGCTGGGAGTGGAGTATTGGTGCACCAGTCAACCAAGAGCCAAGAGCTCTAAAAGCACGTCTGGAGTTTGCCAGAAAGCATAAGAGTGACCCAGCTGCGATGTGGGAAAAGTTTTTGTGGTCAAATGAGACCAAGATAGCGCTTTGAGTTTTAGCCAAAAAGCTCTATGTGTGGCGCAAACCTAACACTGCCCATGCCTCAAGACTCACCATCCCTACAGTGAAGTATGGTGGTGGTGGTCATGCTGTGGGGATGCTTGTCATCAGCAGGGACTGGGCATCTTGTTACAATTGAAGAATGGATGGACCAAAATACAGGAAAATACTGCAAGAGAATCTGCTTCAGTCTGCTAAAAAACTGAAGCTTGGGAGGAAATTCACCTTTCAGCAGGACTATGATCCCAAGCACAAGGCCAAAGCAACATTGGAGTGGCTCAAGAACAAAAAGGTGAATGTCCTACAGTGGCCCAGTCAAAGTCCTGATCTCAATCCCATTGAGAATCTGTGGCACTATTTGAAAATTCCGGTCCACAAGCGTCGTCCAACCAACCTGAACAACCTGGACGTCCAACCAACCTGAACAACCTGGACGTCCAACCAACCTGAACAACCTGGAGCAAATCTGTCAAGAAGAATGGGCCAAAATCACTCCGACACTGTGCAAAGCTGGTACATACTTACCCCAAAAAACTTCAAGCTGTTATTGCAACGAAAGGTGGCTCTACCAAAAAATGTGTGGGGGTTGAATACTTATGCAAGCAAGATATTTCAGTTTATTTTTCTTAAAAATATTTCCCAACATAAAACCAATGTCATCTTACAAAAATTGATTCTGAGTTTCAGTGTTTAAAAATAAAATATCAAACAGAACGAAATTTCAATGTACCATTTGTAATTCGGTAATAGGAGAGAATTGGTCAGGGGTCTGAATACTTTTGCAAGCCACTGTGGGTAATTTATTTATTTATTTATATATATATATATATATATATATATATATATATATATATATATATATATATATATATATATATATATATATATATATATATATATATAGAGAGAGAGAGAGATACATATACATACATACATACATACACACACACACCTCACCCAATAAAATACTAACCTTGAATGCCAATAGTTGAGGACATGCCTTTCTGTAACAGTGAGCATCTCTGTTTGAACCCAGCCGAGTGTAAGGGATAGATCTGTATACATTTGTCTTTTTCAGCTGCAATTCCTCTTGTAATGACTTCAGGTTTGGGAATGGAAGAGTCTTTTGCTCCCGCTTGAAACAACAACAAAAAAAAAAAAGGTTATTGAAATTCAGAAAGGTTGGTGTTTTAACAGGTTAATGCTTGGGTAAACACCGAAACATAATAGGGATGGACTGCTTTACAAAATCACACAACACTTTACCTACAGTGAATCCAAAGCCACAAAATAATCTCCCCCTTCCTTTGCCTACCAAGCCATTTGTCCTAACCTAACCCTAACCAACACCAATGAGAAAGCACCCAAAAAAACTACAGAGTTGTAGAAAATGTGTAATTATTTAAGAGTGCATTAATTTATTTTTTGTTTTGTTTTTTAAAAGCAGCATCTTGGTTTTAAATAAAAGGAACACTATCCACACCAGCTCACTGTAAATTAATTACTCCTAATCCACATCTGTTTACAAGACTGGAAATACAGCAGTACCTCAATGCTGGGGTTACCAACATTGCCCTGTAGTTCACAAACTAACTGATAACTGTTCCTCCACCATGCGTTCACAGTGCAGATACACGAGACAGGGCTGACATTTGCCTACCTCTTCCAGTATCACCAGGGAGTTGACTAGTTCCACAAGCTGCTGCTGCTGCTGGGAGACAGCCTCCAATTGAAACTGCAGTCCCACTTCTTCCTTGTTGATAATCCTTTGTTTCTTCAAAGAGGGTTCTGAGATTCATAAGTGAGGAGGATGAGAAATAAATTGTAAGAAACTACAGAAATATAAAGTTCAAGTACTTATATAGCAGGTGCAATTCCAAAGGAGTTTAAAGGACGTAGCATTCTACACAGCCTAACCATTTTCTTCTGACCAATTCTAAATGAGAAATAGTATAATTTCTACAGTAACAGCACTTACCGGTAATACAGCTGGAGCTAACTTGGAATTCAGAGACAGGGGAATAGAAAGCCAGCCTTTGCCTTCTTTCAAAATGATCACCAACATGCGGGGAGGATTCAAAGCCATCAGACAATCTGCTATCTGTGAAAATAAAGAGAGGGTTAATGGTTTAAAGAACAGTTGCTGACTGAAGCTAAACCACAGGCTACATATTTCAAATGAAAGCGGGCACTGTCTAGCATGTAAATCACCTACAACAATGTAGAAGATTAATTTAATTTACTAGGATTGCTTAAAAAAAAAAAAAAAAAACAACAAACAATTAGAATGCACTGAATGCTTCTCAATGACAATCTCTATGGATCAGCTCTATGGATGTTTGCTAGTTTCTGTGCTTTAACACTGCAAAAACCTTTGCTTTCTATATCCAAGACACCATTGTATTTAAAAATCCATGACTTTGATAATTTATTACCTGAGCTTTCAGAATAAAGGTCTTGGTTAGATGGCATGCGGTTGTTTCTGAGGTTGGGTGTGGATGCCCCCCTGTAACTCAGCGTGTCCAAATAAGACCTCCTTAAACCAGCTGGGGAGGGGAGAAATACACAGTAAATAAATAAATAACAAAAAAAATGTACTATGTGAATTACAAGTGAGCAGCATTTGCTAAAAACCAACATTACTTAAGTGGAAGTTTAAAAGTTTAAAACTTAAGATCACAAGTTACTCTTATCCCGTCTGGAGGGAAAACGCAAAGACAATGATCATCCAGTCACCCCTACCCGCCAAGACTTTAAATTTCGCAAAGCATCATATTTAACATTTACAAAATCTATACTATACTATAATCAGCTTAATCGATAGTCCTCTGAACTTTCTACTTGTAAGTAATTTTGTTTAAACGTTTTATAAACACGGTATTTTGAAAATGTTACATTACATTACAGACAAACCACCCCTCCCCCAAAGCACCGCTAATCTGAATCAATGAAACGTGAGGTACTTAATTGTATTTTTACTGTTTCACTGAGCCATCTTAAACATTTTATTTATTTGTTCTTACCTGAAGTTTTTGGCTGAGGAGTAGGAATTTCCACGAGAACTCGTCTCTCCTGACAGTATATAGACATGTTACGTATAAATTCACAAACTTAACTGAGCAGGAATCTATTAAGGGTACAGACAGTGCAGGAAGATCTCTTTTTGTTTAATTTGCTTGGATTTCAGGTAAACGAGGTAAAAGATTAAGTCTTTTTAAGGAACACTTAACACTATTTTGTTCAAACCATGTAAAACGGTTCCCTCGTAAAAAGTCCGCCTTTTCTATTTTTCTGTCTGTATCAGAACTTTCTACTTTAATTCTAAATAATGTACTTACTTAGAAACGTTAATCTGTAACTATGTAGCTTTTAAAAAAACAAAAAAATCTGACAGATATTATTCCCTCATTATAGGTTTATAGGTTGGTTGGTTGGTTTATTTATTTATTTATTTATTTATTTTTATCCCTGCTCAATTCCTACTTCCTAACTACACGTAGCTTTGTACAAAAGTGCTGAACTACAGCTGTACCTTTAAAAAGCAAAATAAATTTGCCGCGCGGGCGGTGTCTCACATTTTCTTAAACTTGATTGGGTTCCACGTTCAACCTACGTGAGTCTGATTGGTTAACCTTGCTGACCTCTTGGAATCTTATTGGATAACACAGGGATCGTCCCCGCTGTTGGACAAAACGAAAACAAGCGCCAGCGATTTTACTCTCAAAATGCTATTATACCCCATACAATAATATAGTATATGCATATACTTTAGATTTCCTTTAAATCAGTTTCACATTCTGTATTTCAACCCAGCCATGCTGGTTTCATGGGAATAATTCAATTTATGTGCAACAAAAATGTTGTAATTCACTGCACTTACTGTATATTTTAATATCTGTATTTCCCCCACATCCCGTAAAGTTTGTGTACTTATTTTTACTCGCTTATTTATTTACCAATAGATTATATTTTATAATACAATTTTATAATAAAAAAACAATACACTACTGGTGCTGGAGATCGCGATGCGTGTCCGTACCCACGTGTGGCTCTTTAATTTAAGCAGCCTATTTACTAGAATTCTATTCAGCACCTGCATTTTCAAGAAACTTTGTTTTCATAAAACAAAAACCTCTAGAAAAAAATAACAATATTTGAATAGATTTCATGGACGTCAAAAAATAAACAAATAAATAAAAAACAGTGAACTGTTGCCATTTTTAAAGTACTGTACGCTTTTTGTATGACTCGAATCTGCCATTGTGAAAAGTTTAGTTGTGTGCAGATCAGCGTCAGCGGTAGTTTTGGATTGAAGATGGGAGACGAGCTGGGTGACGAGTGGTGGAAACACAGCGGCAATAATTCAGGTATTTCTGCTGGTGTTTTTTTATTATTTTTTTTTACATTTTCAAGATATACACTTGTCTATTTGACGGCATGACGGGATTCAATTTAGTATGCATATGCTGTCTGTTTCACCCACGATGTGCTACTGGCAGTAGGCAATGCAGAGGCACAAGTGCTAAAATATCAGTGCTTGTACTCATTTCTGAATCCAAATATTGTCAATAAGTCTCTACTAGATGTTCTCGTTTTTTAATTCTTCCAGTTCTTGTAGTTCTTCTAGTTAGTTACTGTTTTAATTGTATTTTATTAACGTGAATGTGTAATTCAGGGTTATAGTATTTCAAGATAAAATTTGCATTTAACAGTGTTGAGGTCCTTCCTATTACTGCAACGTTTTAGACAGCTTTATATCAAGCAAAGGTGTTATTTTACTGCCAGTGTGAATAATCACACGATGCGAAACGCACACAGCTGGTATGTTTGAAAATTCAAACACAGCCAGCCACGTGTGTTTGCTACAGTTGGTTTGAGAGTTTTGTTTATTACTTAAATATCTCCAATGACCTGAAAGCATCTCTACTGTAGTAAACTATTCTGTAATTACAATTCACAATACAGTCAGCACTCACATATCCGACATTATCAAATTGTGACTTCAGTAGCTGTTAAACGAGTGTGCCCGTATCTGATTATTTCATTTTGGCCTGTTTCAAACCCATGTCAGTTTTTCAGGGCACACAAAAAACATACAATGTCAAAAATACATAGCTGAAAGGACTTTGTTTTAAAATAAGTAGGCTTGCATTTAGATGTCCTGGTGTTGTTGGTATTACAGTACTGTATTTTCAACATAAGTATTTTAATTCAGAATGATGTGGTTGTGAAAATATCACTTGCCAAAGAGAGGACACGTTAACTGTAATACAGTACATACTTTTAAATCTGGTTAGTATTGTAGCAGTATGTAAAATTTCCCATTAAAGGCCCAACAGCAAATTTTAAATCAAAAGTTTACCCATACACAGAACTGGTAAAACATAAAAGACAATGTAATTTAGCAAACGATAAAATAATAAGTAAAAAATAATAAATAAATAAAAAAAAAAACTTTCCACAGTTACGACAGTATCCAAAGTCAGTATCAAAATTGCAGAATGTAGTGCTCCATAAGTCCCTAATGTCACAGTTCACTTGCAAGTGGAAATGCACAAAAGCAACTGTAGATCACAGATTTAAAAACAGTGTGCATCACAGTATCTAAAACTGTTTTATGAGTAAATGTTTTACATTACCATAGCTTGTCTTGTTTGCTTTGCTTTTAGATATAGATGTATAAATGAAATATAAAATACACGGATGAAGGCTATATTTGCATCCAGAGGGGGGGGGGGGGGGGGGGGGGGGGGGGGGGGGTTAATTAATAGTAATTAATTAATTCCCCTAGAGGAAAATATACTTGAACTTTCATCCATTTGACTCCTCAAGACCTTCACTTTCAATTCAGACACAAAATGTCTCGTTTTCAATCACTCGAACACCCACAGTACAGAAATGTTCATTACTGATCAACAAAACGAGAATACGTTAATAAAAAATAAAAAAAAGCTGGTACATTTGTATCTCGGAGGAACAGGAAATTTAAACAAGGTAAAGGCAATCATCCAAATAAAGCTGAAGCACTAATGGATAACGACACAGAACGCCTGCACAGCACTGAAACACTACATTTAAAAAAACCCAGCTCAGGGCTCGCAAAATTTTGGTAATGGTACTTGCCTTTCAGGCAGTCCATTGTCGACATTTGGTTGTCCCAAAAAATGTCAAGTTGGCCATAATTGACCTTTGGACTGTGATTTGTACAAAGTACACTGTACTCAATATAGGTACGGTATCTCAGGGTTCATATACTTTTTCAACATCAAAATTCCATACTTTATCCAGATTTCCATTTGTTTTTCCCAGACTTGTGTTTTAGTTAGTTTCTACTAGTTTTTTTATATTTATCCACATAGGCGGGCAGCCACAGAGCGTTATAGCTTTTTGATCTAGAGCATAAGTTGCTGCTGGTTTTCTAAAAGTATTTGTCAGAATCTGGAAGTGCATATCTAGCAAGAGACAATGCAGGTATGCAAAAGAGGAGTAACATACAATCTAAGAAATGTCCAATATTTGAGAACTACGTTGTGTTACTTACAAAAAGAAAATACAAAGTTGTATACTGCATGTATACTTGTGCTAAACAAGGATAGTATAATGGTACCAATAGTATACTAAAACCAGCCAATTCTGGCACTAGTATACTTGCAGTATGTTAATTTTTTGTAAGGGATGATATTGGATTCTGATCCAAACTTCTTTATACCCTCTGTTAAATGTTGAACACTATGGGTGGTTTAAAATAACAAAAATGAAATAACAAATGTGCACAGATTATCTATTAAAATGTTGTGTATTAAGCATGTAAGCATATTAATCAAATTCTAGATACAGTACACCCTCACTATAACAACCCTGTTTGAGTCCAAAGCCTTTTGTTCGCTATAGTGAAAGGACAATCCAAAACAAACAATATAAGTTAAGGAAGTTACCTTGGATAAAGGCATTAGCTAAATTTATTAATATTAGTACTGTTTTACTCTTTGATTTTCTTTATTATTACAGTATTTGTCACTACTAGCACTAATAATAATAATAGCAATGAGATTGTGAATACAAGTAGAATTACAAGTACAGTATGTATTTGTGGCATGCTGCATCCAGCCGAATTCTGTCTATATCCTATTCATTGAAGAACACAGTACAACCCCACCCCCACATCCCCACCAAAAAAAAAAAAAAAAAAAAAATGCATCAAAGTTTCAGTTTTGTTTCAATTGCAAATGTTTATTGAAATCTTGATTCCTTATTTAATATATATATATATATATATATATATATATATATATATATATATATATATATATATATATATATATATATGTTGCCGGTTGCATAGACCTGTACGAGCCAACATCAGTAGCAGTTTTTTTTTTTTTAATCGTACTTTCCTGGGTTGGGAAGTAATGTTAACGATTTAATAAAGGTAACAACAAGATAACAAATGTGAATCATGGTGAGCAGAGTACAGTTGCTTGTAATTCCAGTCTGTAACTTTGTTTAAAAAAAATCATAGTCTTCAATATAAAAGTATATACTTTGACGTCGTAGTGTTCACTTCACACTTTGTTTCACTGAGCAGACAGTCACATGAAATATACCAGTGCGCTGACTAGATAGGATTGCTTGAGTGTCAGGGGTGTTACACGGGGCAATCCTGGCGGGATTTGGTCACAAGCAATGTTTACGTGTACATCACCCCGGAAATCACTCAAGCATTACCAATGAAAAACATTGATCCCTCTAAACTTTTTTGGTTGTCCCGGAACGTAGGGCTAGCGATTTTGCGAGCCCTGCAACTGCACTGCTGAACCTCGTCTTCTTTAATAGCATCACAAGGGTATCCATGTATTATAAAAAAGAATAGATGGGCCTGTTCAGTGAGTTGCAGGAAAACAATTCCATTTCTGGTTTCTGTAAGTTTATAAATTACAAGACTAAAGGTCACAGAAACCCTTAGACGGGATTTATCTTGCTGTAACTCACTGAAGCCCATCTATTATTCTGTTATTCTGTTATTGTCAAGAAGGACGCAAGACAAGGTTTCAAGGCTAATATTATTATTTTAGTCTTAATCGGGTTAACAAGGCTGCTGTTCGACACAGCTCACGCTTCTACAAGTCTGCTTTCTCTTGTTTTTTAGCTCTTTCTCTCTTTGGCTCTTTCTCTCTTCACTGTTCTCCTTTCATCAGTCCGACCCCAGAATCCAGCTCTAGGCTCCTTTTATAGGAGAGCTGGAGGGAGGCAGTGCCTGTTCCAAGCAATCCAGAACGGACTCCAGAATGACAGCTGTGTGGAAATCCCTCAGCCCAGGTGCCTCAGTCTGGGGATCGGAACACTCTAGATCGGGGGTGCTCAATCCTGGTCCTGGAGGGCAGATGTACACCAAATTGATTAGTTGGACCAATTAACCTTCAAATGAGTTCTTGGTTGGTCCGATTAAATAATTTACAGCACAATTGCAACAAAAGCCACGAGGGACTCCGGCCCTTCAGGACCAGGATTGGGCACCTCTGCTCTAGATGAAAGGTGGAGTGGCCCCAGCATAACTGCGGGTAACTTCGCTGGATGGAAAAGTACAGGGAGTTCTTCTGTTCACTCCAGCGCACTCGCCACTCTCCGACCAGTAGGGTGTGCTCTTGTGGGTTGTTAACAAGCAGTCAATGGCTTGTAAAAATAACAACCTCTAATTGGTTAAACAGCATCACATGACCATGCATATATAGCATATACCATGGTTTCCATACTAATGTGCCATTTCACACTGAATAAATCACTATGCACAGTTGCATTCTAAATTTCATGACAAACTGCCATTTTATTTGTTATTAGTTACAAAACCACCCAGCCAAAAATGAGTGACATTCCACCTATTTCTTGTAATATGTTTGGGGATGAAACTCCAGATAACTGGTGCAACACCATCTTCCTGAGTGAAGATAGCAGTCCACCTGAAAAAAAAATACAAATAACATAAGTGCACCAGCAACTGTCAAGAGTAGACACATAACAATAGATGAGGAACAACTAAATGAAATAGAAGAAAACAAAGATTGAAAAAAACACTGAAACAAACTACAGTACAGGCTGTTAAAAATAATATGGACATTCATTTAAGGAAATGAGTCAAAAAAAAATCTCAACAACATAAAGGAATTTTATGCCAGTGCAAGAAGTTCAACTGGAGACCAGTATTCAGTAGTTTTATAACACATAGCTGGACTAAATACATATTTTAACAGTAGAAGTTTTAACATCTCTGGTGACAGCAACTTTAAAACCAACAAGAATGTATTCCTGTGAGTCATGAAAACGTTTAGAAAAGCAGGTAAAGACAACAGACACCACCTGCTGAATTTTCAGCCTGGATTTGAAGTGTCTGCGGGAAACTGAGGCACTGTCCCCTGACACCACGGTCGTATTGGTGAGTAAAGTCTGGTTTGATCTTCAACTTAATCTGATACAACTTGAACATGAGGGTGTCCGACAACTAACAAAAACATCTTTAGAGATCCGAAAGGATGAAAACGGACTTGAACTCACCTGAAGATACAGTTTCAGCATCCATGGCAGCTGCTCCCCATACTTCCTC
Source organism: Polyodon spathula (assembly GCF_017654505.1). Taxonomy (NCBI): domain Eukaryota; kingdom Metazoa; phylum Chordata; class Actinopteri; order Acipenseriformes; family Polyodontidae; genus Polyodon; species Polyodon spathula. Next base: position 23,684,946 of record NC_054548.1, read on the forward strand.
TGTCATTTAAAACTCCGCCCATCATCAGCGTGCGTTCAGTCCTGTAGTTTCTAGTATGATTCCACTTTCGATGCAGAAATTCACAATACACGCCCATGTGCAATTTATTTTGAATAAGCGAACAATACATTTAATTAAATTAAATTTGGGACTATATTACCTACGGATGTATACACAATAAAGTTTCTGTTTTTGTCTTAATTTAAAATAGGATTGTACAACGTTTTTATTTGGTATTAAATTGTAGTAAGTAAACACATATAGTGTGACAGATACTCTGTTTAAGATAGCCACTCTTAATCCAGCTTTAAGGTGGCTTTGGCCTTTTTTTCTCTTTTTTTTTTTTTTTTTGCAGTGTAAACACAATCATCCCATGTCCTAGTGGCCTGCTGTAAGGGGGCTCTGCGATGGCTTTGTCTGTTTTTTGCTCTACTGTGAACACATCAGTCGCTGAGACTGCACCTGTTTGCCACAACAGAACACTGAGGCAGATAATTAATTAATTAAAATACAAACACTTATAATTGTTCAATAATGTTAAAAGACATTTAAACATGTATAATTTATAAATGTGAAATAACCCTAGTTGCCACAAAACTATTGTCAAAAATATAATTTTTCACACATATTTACAAATGTAACCTATGATCGTATTTTGATACATGTCAGAATTCGGAAGTGTTTGGTTTTGTGGGTACCTCTGTCTAGAATTAGTTAAACCAATAATTACAGAAAAGTCTCTATAAAAATTAAAGGATTCCTTTACAGGGCGAAACAGTGGTTTGTTTAAAAGTAAAGTGCTTTTAGTCCTGAAGATAGCGCTTATACATATATTCCGCCAACTTGCAGCTTCAGTTTTGAAATTGTATAATTGTTAATGCTGTGATGCATATAATTAAAGAAGCGCTATGTGCCGGTCTAAAAGTGCGTTACTTTTCGTGAAGCAAACCTTTAATTTTCTTAACGACGTAAGGGCTATTCACGCTATAACATGTATTCGCTGCGTTTTGTAGGGTAAAAAAATCGAACTTGTGGAATTGAATACTACCTTTCACACTTGAGCATAATCACTGCGAAAAAAAAAGAAGTGAAATATATATTGTGCGGGCAGGCCCGATAGGTTGGGTGTGTGTAGTGCGAGTTGGCAACCTGTGCGAATAAAAAGGGAGCATGTGACAGATCGACCTCTGCATTGGTAACAGATAATCTCAAACAATGTTATTGTTTAAACAAAAATACAGATAGGACTACCAAACGCAATCATTACCATACATTCTGATGTTTTATTTTTATTTTTTTGTATTTCTCACAGATACCTTATTACCGGCGACTCCTTCCCAACCATAGCATACAGCTATAGGATGGGTATCTCAAATGTGTGTGGGATATATGTAATAATGGGGCGTGGTGTCTCATGGCATGCACTTTCTAGAAGCTATACTCGGACATTTAACAAAAACCTGTAATCAAAAACACTGTTTATGTTAACATACCAATAGCGCTTACTTTCTGATTTCCTCATATTTTCCCTTAATTTCTTTGTTTATTCTTTATTAAGATATTTCTTGTGCTGATTATCATAAAGAACAAGATATTCTTGCCTGTGACGTTTGACGTGCAAGTCTGAATGCAAAAATAGCAGGGAAACGTTGGGTGTAAAAAACACAGCGTGAATAGCCCTTTACTGTAATGATTTGTTTAATTTTAGATACAGGTATCCACTACTTTAACTACAGTATGCAGATCAGTTTTACAGTGATCAAAACATTTTCCCAAGGCTTTGGGAACATTATTGAAGGGTCATATAGGGTTGTAATCTATTATTTTATAATTAATTGTTAACCCTTTCTCATAAAAAATAACTTTCCTACTTCAAGAGAGTTATTTATAGAAAAAGCTTTTGACGCATTTTCAGCCTCTCCTTGAGCAGTATATCGTATAAAAGCCATTAAAACAAATTAACGTTGAATGTATTGGAGCTCTCTTCCGTCGCGCTTTGTGTAACACCCTGTCGTTTGTCCCGTTCCTATGCTATGTAGCCATTGTTTTGTTGTGGCCGCTCTTTGTTGATTTAAAGGTTTAGCCACCCAAAAATACCTTTTGTTGTTTTTGCACCTGAGCGCTTTGCATTCAGCATACAGACGTGCCAGAAACCTGACAAAAAAATTGAAATACTGGCCAAACGCTTGACTTTTTAACAAAATTGGATACAGAGCATTTAGAGAGCCTTGTTATTACAGTACAGTTCCCCTTTTAATCTAGAATCACTCTTTTAAAACCCTCAATACCAACATTACTGTTCTGATACAGGTTTTTTTTTTTTTTTTTTTTAACATTTGTAAATATCAGTGAAGGGTACTTCTACACAGTGTGCACCTGAGTACAATGAAAACAAACTTAATTCTGCTTATTGAATCTAGCAAAAATGCTATAACGTCTCAACCTTTCCATTTGACAGGACCTAGTAGTGTAGTCTTAGCAGTTCTTTATATCATTCCCATCTTTATCCTACCCTATGTCTAAGCCCCAAAATGATTGGCTGCAAGTGTGTCACCTGACTGATGCTGCTTTGTATGCTATTAGAAGCTCTTTGTATTGTGATTGGTTGTGAATAGTTCTGCCAAATTCCAGTGAACCTTGGATACCCTGGACTATTGTGAGTGCTCCTACCAGCCAGCCATTATCTCAAAACAATAACGATGTACCTTTTAACTCTTAGCAGTAAACCTGACTAATATAACTAGCCTATTATAATACATCAACAAAATAAACCAACAATTTGTTTTTAAATTCAAAAAAACACAAAAAAGCCAGAAATGTATTACTATATACATTTTTAAAGTTTATCATACATTTTTCTGTACATCCAGCAAAAATACTTTGTGATTCAATCTTTCAAGGTAAGTACAGCTCTGTACAGATTAGCATCCTATCTATGACTGATATTGGCAACATGCAGACGGCATATTAAATATGGGGGGATTGTATAAAAATAGCCGAGCACAGCTCCTTGGCTCTGATGGTTCCATGTATAATGTTCAATCAAATGGTAATTGTATTGTCATTCGTTTAGCATCTTCATTATCATTTGGTGTGGCAAGAGCCCCAAACAATTTTCAGCAACATACTGTAAACTATAATAGGTAGCATTCTATCTTTCTTTGATGAAGTGTCTTGGAGATTCATGGTAAATGCTATCAATTAATCAATTAATTTAACTTAACTGAGAGATCTGTGTTAGTGTACCATAGTATAACAGGGAAGCAGAGTGAGTTTGGCAAGGGTTGATACAGACTTCTGTTCTTCACACAAATCAAATAAAATTTAAGGACAGTTCATAATTTTTGGTTTGTGACATTTAGGTTGCCAGGTAGAGTTTTTATAATATGGCTTTTTCCTGACTGGATCACTTGTTGAGATTTGAAAGCAGTACTGGTTGTGCTGGTCGGTACTTTCGTTGTACTGCAAGCCTTCGGTTTAGGAATCTTAGTTGGACCTGGGCGTCGGAATGCTTCTGCTGGGATCTGGGGAAAATAAATAAATAAATCTGGTTAATTTAACCAGTTTCGGAGACAGCCTTGTTGCTGTAAAAAGTTATGTTAAGCTTTTAATATAATTTTTCGGTTTTATACATTTTAAATTGTTTAGTTAATTTGTTGAAGATTCCTGTAAATCCAATGAGACAGTGTCTGCAGTGCATACCTCTTGCTATGGGGTTATGGCAGTTGTTAAGGTTGCTACTAGCTGAACGTGTTCAATCAATCAATCAATCCAACAGTCTTTCATAGAAACAACATGCATACAAAAAATATAGTAAAACAGTATGTGCACTTCAAGCGCATACACATAAAAACTATACATAGTAACTAGAACAACATTTCTCAAATGCGGCCGCCAGCGGGATTTTGTACAGCCACAGCAGCCCCCCAGAAACTCCTCACACGTCATGATGCTTGCATTCTGATTCCTACTGCTCTTGTTTCTGCTAGCTGCTGTTGGCCAGCATTAATGTCAGTATAATCACTGCATTTAGATTGGCCAAGCTTTCCTTCTGCTCAGATTTCATTTTGACAAAACCCCCGCCCATTCCGCTGTGTGTCAGTGCTCGTTGGTTGATTAACGAGAGAAGAATAGCAGTGCGACATGAAAACAGCAGTATGGAGTATTATTATTATCATTAATATTCGACCGTACATTGCTGCTCACAAGTTTGAAAGCAAAAATCCACATCTGTGTCCACTAAATGACATAGTTGGTAGATATTTGCAATATTTATCTCAACGTATTTTGCCATGCAACGATTTACCACCTTGCGAGAATTTGCATGTCAGTTTCTAAAATGGCAAGTGATGTGTGGGATTAACATAAAAAACAGGATCTACAAAGTGCTGCTTCAGGTGCAGGTGTTGTACGCCACTCAAATGCTTCACCCTTTCCAAACATTGGCTCTATTTGCAAGGTAAATGTTACCTATAGTGATCAACGTTTTTTGTTGTGAGCCTATTTTCTGTTATGAGCAGAGTAATAAACTTAAACCAAAACGTGTTTTTTTTTTTTTTTTTTTTTGTACCTCGTCACCTTTAACACATTTACAGTATTTTTAAAATAAGTTTAAGTTTCATTTAAGATTAAATTTGCGTGTTAAAAAAAAAAGACATAGTAAACCTCAGTAATGCTATTACTTTATGAAAATGTGCCACTTTGTTTATTGTGCAGAAACTACAATGGGAGGGATTCGAAAAAAATAGTGTTGTCTGCATTTGTACTGTTTTTACCTGAAGTACAGACAAGAACATTTTATTTTTATTTTTTATAATTTTGACTACTGTTTGACATCCTCTGCTTTAATTCAGTGGGGGCACAGTAAACCTTTATTCTGGACAGTTACAGTTTTACATATTTTATAATATAACAGCATTCCAATATATATATACTTAGTATTTTTGTAAAAGGAATTGCAATGCGGCCACCAGTATAAGAGAACCACGGAACTAGAGTATAATAACTATACATACAGAAGAGGCTATTACAGTACACGTGTACTCCCACTAGATGGCAGTCTACACTTGTTACAACCTACAAAAGCTGTACCATTCATTTTTCTTTAAAGTGCTATTTTTGTATAATATTACCACCCACAAAGCTTTACTACTATATATACAGCGCTGGAAAAAATTAAGAGACCACTGCAAAATTATCAGTTTCTCTGGTTTTACTATTTATAGGGAATGGGGAACATTGTCAGAGCAGAAGGAAGCAAGTTTTCTTCCAGGACAGCCTTGTATTTGGCTTGATTCATGCCAAATCTGCCCGATTCCAGCTTTGCTGAAGCACCCCCAGATCATCACCGATCCTCCACCACATTTCACAGTGGGTGCGAGACACTGTGGCTTGTAGGCCTCTCCAGGTCTCCGTCTAATCATTAGACGACCAGGTGCTGGGCAAAGCTGAAAATTGGACTCATCTGGGGGTGCTTCAGCAAGGCTGGAATCGGGCAGATTTGTCTTTGTGAAGGGCACGTGAATCAAGCCAAGTACAAGGTTGTCCTGGAAGAAAACTTGCTTCCTTCTGCTCTGACAATGTTCCCCAACTCTGAGGATTGGTTTTTCCAGCAGGACAATGCTCCATGCCACACAGCCAGGTCAATCAAGGTGTGGATGGAGGACCACCAGATCAAGACCCTATCATGGCCAGCCCAGTCTCCAGACCTGAACCCCATTGAAAACCTCTGGAATGTGATCAAGAGGAAGATGGATAGTCACAAGCCATCAAACAAAGCCGAGCTGCTTGAATTTTTGCACCAGGAGTGGCATAAAGTCACCCAACATCAATGTGAAAGACTGGTGGAGAGCATGCCAAGACGCATGAAAGCTGTGATTGAAAATCAGGGTTATTCCACCAAATATTGATTTCTGAACTCTTCCTAAGTTAAAACATTAGTATTGTGTTGTTTAAAAATGAATCTGGACTTATTTTCTTTGCATTATTCGAGGTCTGACAACACTGCATCTTTTTGTTATTTTGACCAGTTGTCATTTTCTGCAAATAAATGCTCTAAATGACAATATTTTTATTTGGAATTTGGGAGAAATGTTGTCAGTAGTTTATAGAATAAAACAAAAATGTTCATTTTACCCAAACACATACCTATAAATAGTAAAACCAGAGAAACTGATCAATTTTTCCAGAGCTGTGTGTGTGTGTGTGTGTGTGTGTGTGTGTGTATATATATATATATATATATATATATATATATATATATATATATATATATATATATATATATATATAGATATTTAATTACATTCTCATTGATTTTAAGCCTTTTTTATTAATTTTTTTCACTGATGTAAACCTGGAAAAATACTAGTAAGTTAATCACATTTTAGCTAATCTTTGTAATTTTCCTGAAGTCCAATGATTGTTGTTCCCTTTATCTTTTTATTTAGAAAAAATGTTTTATATAATACAGTTCATTTTATATTGTCCCACAGTAATGTATTTGTCTAAATTCCGAAGTATGGTGAGGCAGTACTGAGGGTTCAACCATCCAGTTTAACAGTTTTACATTGGTTTGATGATTCATTTGATATGTTTACAGTGCATGCAAATTTATTTTAAAATTGGATAAGCATTGAATAAATGGTTTGGCACTCGGAAATGCATCCATAAGGTTTGTATTATTGCACTGTTTACATCGTGATTAACTCTGAATTTCTGTAAACAGTTTACTTGTTAGCCAGCTGGTGATGTCAAACTGCTAACACGTCACATTTCTCAAATTTATTATGGCATTTGTTCCCCAAAACTGAAGCAAAGTGAGCCTCCTGCACATACACGTGTAATTTCAGTATTGCTTGCTTCCTTCCTGGGTCCAAATCTAGCCAGCTAGATCATGCAGTATAATGTTCTGTACTGGCGCTGCTGTAACCATGGAAACCAAACACAGTTGTTGTTTAGGGCCTGCAGAGTGAAGTCAAGACATCCTTTGCTTATTGACAAGCCTTCCTGTCTTCTTTTCTAGCAAACATTAGAGCTTTACTTAAAGTCTTATACAGCACGTGTGGTGCAATTTCTTTGTCTGTATACTCGGTCACAGACCATGTGCATTAGAAAATTAATTCTGAAATTCATAACATTTTGCATTCAATTGTGTAAAAAATAATTTCTTTTTTGCAAAAATATATATTTTTCTAAGTTAAATGTTTTTAAGACCCTTTAAAAACTGAGTGTGTACATGCCTGAAGTTTAGCACCAGAATTAAAGGTCCAAGAAACTCTGGAAATTGACCAACCTATTATGTTTCAAGTCTATTTGACCCTACATAGGTACACAATTAGCATACATGTTACAATTGTACATTTTTTTCATTGTGGTATTTTTTTTGTTCATATCATGACTTCATTAGATCTATGTGTACAGTACACAGAAAACCTGTCAGGTTTAGTATTTCATTTTGATTATTACTGTTCTGTATGTTCATAAACATTGTTTCTGAGGAATTTGATAGAAAAAACATTTTCAACATATCAGGGCTATGAAAAAGGGTAATTGGAACAGACTGTAGGAATGTAATGCAATAACAAGGACATAATGATTCTGTGAAATAGTAACATTTACTATACCACTCTATTTACAGAATGTAATTTGATATCTACAGTTCAGTGTTATGTATGTTTTATGCAAGGTTCTTGGGGGTTATATTTAATTGTTTAGTTACAGTCTTCGCATGTAGTTGTACCAAAGTAGTGTTAGTGTTAGTGTTCACATGGTAAATTGTGTGATGGTCCCATCCATTGTGTCACTGCTTGCACAGCTGTATGCCTATCCCTGAAACCTCTGCCTGGCAGTGGCAGCTTGCAAGTCAGCAGCACAAAAATAGTTAATTGATACAGCGCTATCCACTTTTCATCAGCAGCCTGCCCTGATATGACCCCGTCTCATAGCACCGGAGTCCAGGGTTGATGTACTGAGGCAGAGTGGGAAAATGTTGGTTGTTCAGTATGAAAGGAAGCTCTGTTTTACAGTAATCGAATTACTGATGCCCTTTTTTTGTAGCAGATATTGGCTCTAGGTTGCACAGATTCCTACATGTAATCAATTTAACGGTTTGTATAGCAGACTCTGGGCCAGATATATTAAAGGGTTGCGCATGTTTTATGATCGTGAAATGGGCGCTGAGGGTTCTGAATTCTTGGAAGTGATTTATAAAACACATGCAGTGGCATAAACACGCAATTAGTACGTGATTTGTGGGGGCAATGTGTGCGCTTTAGCCCTTGATGCATATATAATTCTGTATATGTTTATGTAATTCTGGGGCGTTTCTGAGTGAAACCACTAAAATTGGGAGGGGATCTTGCAAATGAGGTCTTAAATATTCAGTCTAATTTATTAATTGCGGGCCTGGTATTGCTTGATTTATTTTAAGAACTCTGAAAAGCAGGTGTTAACCCTTAGCGGTCCATTTTTTAAGCGCCTGTCAGCTGCGTCAGGTCTAATTTATTTTCACACGCGCTGTTTATTTTACACACACAGTTTAAGTCATTTTATTCAAAGTAAAACCGGTTTAAAAGGCACTGCATATCAACAGATATAACACTCAGTACAGTACAGATATAACACTCAGTACTGCATCTCCAGCCCTGCCCCACCCCTTGCTCGCTGTATTTATCACATATCTGTGATATTCTTTGAGCTGTGGATGCGAATGCAGCTGTCTTCTTTGTTTATGTCCGTATTGTGTATTGCTCTGTTCCACCCCCTTTTTTCGGCTCCTATCAGTCTCACTCGGCCATTGAAAAGTTTCCTTGGCTTTTTCCAGAGAAAAAACGACCAGAGACCTTGACATATTCCGACATCAGACCGGAAAGGGAAAATTGTAATATCAGACCTGGTCTGACATAGAACCAGAAAGGGTTAATTTGCCGCAGTCAGACACTAGGCTATATAAAAGACAAGGTGATGTGGGAAACTTGTCTGCAGCAAGAAGGAGAAATTGTTTTCAAGGACAAAGAAACATTTAATAACATTTTGCAAAGAGCTCATTTTTTTAACCCTTCTGATCAAGTCAGTTTGTAAATTGCGGTTTATAATACTGTATTGTTTTGCAAACTTCAATTTTCAATACATGTTTCATAGCTTCATATAAACAGAAAGTCTGCAAATAGACAATATAGAATCCATGTAAAAAGGTTCTTGGAAGCACCTAAAAAGGTCTCCCCGTAGTGGTAATGCAAGGTTCTAATGAGAGCCTTTACTTCTTAGAGTGTAGGCATTATTATAAGAGCGGTGGAAGAGATTAAGAAAAGATGGAACGATATTCCGAGGCGCACGAAAGAAAAAGCCTTGTATACAATGAGGGCTCATCCTCCACCGTTATTTTAGTAATGCCTACAGAATGTATTTTTTGTAATATAGCATTCTGTTATTTAACAATACTGGTTCAGGCAGTATTGTTAAATTCGAGGTTTGAAAGAAAATGGTAAAAAAAAAAAAAAAAGACGTAGAGGGACAGATGAAGCAGCTAGTTTGTAGCTAGAGTAAACACAGTACAGCTAGTTCTAGGCATATCTGAATAATGTAGCTATATTGTACACCGTACAGATATGCTTTAAAATCATACATAGTCAGAAATACAGACATATAAGAAATAGGAGAGTTGTAATTGCATAAGACTTTAAGCAGATGTAAGTCGTAGTTAAGACTGTTTGTATGAAGCTGTATGGAGTTATTGTTGTTGAGCATATTGCTGTATAGTGAAAAGATTTTCCACCAGTTTGACTGCCATGGATGTAAGTAAATACAACGTAATGTTTCTGAAGTTTGAAAAGTTTGAAATCCCTGGAATTATTCTATATGAAACAAGAAGTTTAAATAATATGCGAAGCACATGATGCGTCATAATGTATAGACTACAAACTCTGAAGTGGTACATTTGTTTATTAAGAAGCCACCACACATTTCATTTTTTATTCCTTTGTCCTGGATGTATTTGGAGCTTGTAACAAATCTTCATGTGTTACAAGTACTGCTTTTACCAAAATCTCTAATTCCATATTGGTAAATTTCAGTTTTCACTTCCGAGCATCCTCGTCCTCATCACCATGACTAGTACCAAGCTGAGGTCTTTGTGTGCCAGTCATTTTCTTTTGGAGTGTAGCCTACACATGCAGGGTTGACCCAAACCTGCTGTTTATTGTGAGAGGTGTGTAATTCTTCGCTGCTAATTGCGGTGAGGGGTATTTAAATTGTTTGATTTCGGAATCGTCTGCTTCACCTAATTAGTCTTATAAAATAGGTCGTTATTTTGACTCTGAGGTGTGGCTGTACTGAACGTGTACGTGGCTTTTTGAGGTCTGTTTTTCCCCTTTATAAATATGGGGCTCTATCTTAAACTTGTGATTCAGCTTTTAATGTATACTGTATATATGTGTAGAGTCTCACAAGTTTTATGTTGCGGGAGCAGCTGATGTGACTCCATTCATGGTGGGTGTTGTTCACCCCCCTGTTAAAGTTCTTAGACTGGTCTCTATTTGAATCAGACTTGCACTTTTAAAACATCTGAGTGGTTGGAAATTCCTTTAATAATTAAAAAAAAAAATCCCAGTGTTGCTTGTTATTCAAGAATAGATTATTTAGAACTGAAGCCTCTCTACAGTCTGGTTCCAGAATTCCAGAACGTAGGCCTATACCATACTTTTTACTAGGGCTGTGCAGGTACTCAGATTGAATTGAATAAAACCGTGTTCCCTTGTTTACACAGTTATTGAGTACAAACCAATAGCAATCTGACAGTGTGATTTTTGAATATACTGTAGAAGTAATGCCACTCGTGTGGCAGTGAAGCTGTCAGCTTCCAGGAGAAAGGCTTTTAAATCACTCGGTGCAGAAGTTAATTGTCACTGATTGAACTCAGTAGTATAGGTGAGGGAAAAGGAGCTTTTCTTGTTGGGAAATGAAGACATTTTTTATATGTTTCATTTAAAAAAAAAAAAAAAAAATTAGGTATAGGTTTCATTTTAATGCCTGTCAACAAAAAAACATATTAAAGGGAATTGCTTTAAAAAGCCAAACTTTATACTATAGTATGTAGCGTGTTTTAGATTAGTATGTTCTGCTGTATTAATACTAATGAGTCTGTTCAGCACCTGAGCAAGTTTAAAGTAATTCACTGGGTTCACATTTTACAAGCCCCCCACTAGGCTACCTGTGTTGGGTACATGTTGAAACATCATCAGTGTGTAATGTGTTGGCCTAAACAAAACTCTTAATAGGGAAGGACCCAAGTTCGAGCACTCTGCAGCACTTTAGGGATACTTGAATATTATTTGGTTTTGATTCAAAGGAGTCTCCTTGGTGTTCTCTAGAGTTGAAATCAGGAGTCGTAACATCAAAAACTTGTACTTGTACTCAGGAAGCAAGACTTGACATCTACTTTAGGTAATGCTTTTATTATTCCTTTGCAATTGTTTTCAATTGTTTTTTTGTATTATGCACTATAAAGTTGTTGCTTGGTTGTACTTATGTGCATGAATATTTTGTTCAACCCTCCAAGTTTTTTTTTCTTTCTGTTCACGACATTCTGTACAGCCGTTCCAAGAACTTTGCCACCTTCAATGTGATACTAATCAAAAGTTATGCCAAGAATGCATTGCAAAGCATCTGTCCATTAAACAAGCAAAACCAAACTGATGAAAGATCAATCAACATGTAAGAACACTAATTTGTTTAGATTCCATGCTCTTGGAAACATTTAAAGAGTTTCCATTTCACTTGTGAAAATAATGCTACATTCATACATGTCAAAAAGCAGGAATTATTATTATTTTTTTTTTTATTAAGCTCAAAGTGTGTGTGGATAAAGTTGCATTATTCCAGTGAGGGATTCAGACCATGGGCCCTATCAAGTCATTAGATCCTCTTTTGAAGCATGTGCAGAGGCACATTTTCAGATTATTATAATTAAGCATTCCTCGCAGATGATTGCAGTAATATTTGCCTCAAAATATGGGTAAAATGGAACATGTGAATTTGGGCAAACTGTTTTATATTCACTTAAGCTTACATTCTTGTATTATTTTTCACATCTTCTATTCCATGTCTCCGCTATAATTATATTGCATGTTACCCAAGTATTATATGGCTACATCTGGCAAGGCTTATAATGGTGACAGCATACAGGGCAGACATAAACTTGTTTGTTGATTACAAGAGATGGGTGGAAAAGACTGTAGCTGAAAGACTACAGTTACAGTTCGATTACGCATTTATTTGCCATGTGATCATTATTCTTTTGGTGACCCCCATTTGTTTGAAAAAAATATTTGTAGCTGTGATTATTGCTTGGTTGCTTAGAATCATTTCAATTATAATTGCAGTTACTGCTGCATAATTGTAACTGGACAAAATAACATTGTGATTTATAATTGCAATTTCAGCAAACAATTCTGCTGTAATTGTAATTATAATTGACCACATGGCTGTTTGTCATTCTCTCCAATACCTTATTTATCTGCTTAAATTTGTGTGAATCTCATAATCTATGTTGTCATGGCACTGGTTTGCTCTACTTTGGTGTGTGTAAAACAATGTCTCATTCAACCTTGTGTTAAAATTAGACTGTTAGAGTGTTTGATCAAGAGCTTGCAACGGGTATGAAGTCATCCACCAGCATGCTTTTAAGCCCTGTAGAAAATAGAATGCGATAGTAAAAGAAGAATTTCTTCTGCATCACCCACCATTTTTTACATATTTTACATGACAACTATTGTCTTCCCTTTAAGGTACTGTGTGCATGTGGTGTCTTTATTGAGGTGGCTTGAAGTTTACCTTGTTAGTGTGTTTAATTAACTGAGTATTTGGTGTTGATAAACACTTTAGTACTTTTACTAATAATTAGTGGGTCGTTAGGGTATTTTTACACACTCCTGCCATGGTTCTAGCTTTTCGTACATTTTGACACTTGCTCTACCTGTTTATCCTATGTTGGTTTAAACACTTAGCAGATATATTGTACATCACAAATTCTCGTTAGGGTATTTTTACACACTCCTGCCATGGTTCTAGCTTTTCATACATTTTGACACTTGCTGTACCTGTTTATCCTATGTTGGTTTAAACACTTAGATATATTGTACATCACAAATCATTACTCATTGTGGAATCACTTTTTTACTTTTTTTATAGTCTTCTGTTGTCCCTGCCCCATCTGACCAGGTCACAACACCTAAAACCAGTAACTGTAGCTGGCCTCTGTCTCAGTGTTCCCTTTATACTGTATACCCTTGTTCCAAATGAACTTTGTAGAAAATTGTATCTAAATGTCTGTTGGCTAATGGGAGTATTATTTTATTTGTATTTATTTTTGTTGTTGTACCTGGAAGCATTAGTTTTCTGTATATATTTCAAGTGTTTTGGAATTTCTACAATTGTAGATTTGGTCTGGGTTTTCAGTTAGTCCTGGAAACAGATTCAGTATACAGAAAATCAAGCAGAAAGTTGGATGAAATTGGGTTCTATTTTTGTCATACGTGGGGGCTGTATGATATCAGGGTTAGCCTAATCCTAATATTAAAAATGACATTTTCAGTGGAATAATCAGATGTATCTTATTCGGTAAAACCACAGACCAAACAGAACCCCTATAAATAAATGACTCGGAACAGACTACTCTTACTACGCTGTCCTGTAGGTGCTATTACTGTAAGTCAGAGCCACCTTGTTTAAATCCAGGACCCTACATTATACACAGTTTAAAATGGTGCTTTTCAATAAATATTTTCTTCATGGTTTATGACCAAGGTGTGCTTTTTTTTGCATTTTTAACAGAACTGGTTCAGTCCTTCATTCCCAGCCTCTGTGTTTATGTAATTAAGATCCAGAAACCATGACATCAACCTTTAAAAATCAGCACAGCCCAAGCAGACCTGTGGTGGAATTACTTCCATTTTGTTTTTTTTATGTTTTCTCAGCATTTTATGATGATTTATTAGAAAACTCTTGTAACATTTTTAAAAAGTGGACTAAAACATTGCACATTACTATGTGTTGAAAATGCCTTTACACTTTTTAAGTGATAAAATGCATTTTATTAAAAAGCTGAATTATCTGTTGGGTTTTGTTCTATCAATGGCAACACTTTCCAGTTATCTGACCCTTCACCAGTTTCTGGAGGGTGGCATTCTGTCTGATGCAGTCCTAACTCTATTGGACAAAGACTTCTGTTAATTAATGAAAACTATGAATTAATAAAAAACTGTATTACAATAATTGTTTTTGTGTTTCCAGCTACATTACATATCTTCACAAAATAAGGTCTCCATTTATGCTACAGTAAGTTTCAGGTACAGCTATAATCCTTACATTATCAAATGAATGATTATGACAACAAACACAATTCATTCATATTTTTCATGTAAATTCTGGGGGGATGAATTAGAAAAAAATGCATCATGTACTTTAATATTTAGAAGGAAAAAAAAATCCCCATAACAAACTGAAGTACATTTTTATGTGAAATACAGCAGTACATCATTGACTAGTCTTGGTACATATTGTTCATTGCTGAGCATATACAGTAAGTGCACACATGATTAATCATTCATTGTAAAAAGTTAGGATTATTGCTAGTATTTTTTAAACATTTTTTTTTTTATATTTATATATATCTATGTATACTGGATATATACTGTAGTTCATGCACAAACGTCCCAAAAAAATAAAAGAAGTGCTTCAGCAGGATTCTTGCAGGAGTGGTTGAGGAATGGAGGTAAAATATATTAAGCTAAGGTATTTATAAATACTGATGAGTGCAGGCTGGGATGGTTGGTTTTGGATATGGAGGGACGGGGATGAAGGAGGAGTCAATCATAGACATTACTTACTGTAATTTGTGAAGGCCGTGGGATCGGGGAGGTTGCTGGTGTAATTGTGATGCTGCTTGTGATTTTGTTGGGTGGCTTAATGGGTGTGCTGTTTGCTAACGCTTGAGTTCTGTTCTCCTGACCAGTGGGCTTGGATGTGTTGGTAATGGCCTGAATATAGGGGCTACCTAAGTGGATGTGGATTTTGTTGTCCTCAGCGGTAATGATGTTGGGACTCGTACTGTTCGACCTCTGCAGTTGCCAGCTGTGCTGTCTCTCTGGTGTCACCCGGAAGACTGTGTGCCCGGCACTGACCTCCATCGGCTCCGTGGATAGGGATCGCTCTGAAGAACCATTGGTGACGGCCACTATCTGGATGGGTGACATTGGCCTGTCTGGGGTTATGGAGCCACATGAGTCTGGGGTTATGGCTCTGGAGTATGTTGCCATGGTGAGTGGTGAGATGGCCCGTTCAGGGGTGCAGTATCCATCGGAAGTGGAAGAGGCTTTAGATCTTGCAGGGGAGATTGAGGCATTCTGGATAATGGTTATCCTCTGCTTGGGCACACCTCCACAGTTGGGGATCACTGCAGTGCTGGTGTAAGAGTGGGCATTCTCTGAAGTAGGGCTGCTGATCTCCAGCATGGCTGTGTTTTGCCCGTGGTCCGGGGTCACTTTGATGTGCAAGGGCCGACCTGGTGAGTGAGTAAGAACCAGATCCCTTGGCTGCATGCGATTCCCATTTTGCCTTGGTGTTACTTTACCGTTCAGTGGGTGTTGACTTTCTCTGACTTTCTCCCAGGGCGACCTTGCCTTTCTGTTGTTGTTAAGGTTGTTGGCATTGTTGACAATTGATGTGTTGCATTTGGTGGTAGGCTGCTCATTGTAATTGGGATCATCCTCTGGATCACTTTCCTCATACAGTTTTCCATTGACCACAGCACGTTCTAAAGGAGCCAAGCTTTTGTAGTCAGGGGGTTCGTTGTCTGACTGGTCTGTCTGCACCTCCTTGGAGGAGACTTGCAGGTCTGAAAACCTTCTACCGTTCAATCCGGGCCTCAGGCTTTTGCTGAACCGCCTGTATCTCTCCAACTCCCTGGTGAGGTTTTCCATTTCCCGAGCCAGCTCTTTGATCTTGCTCTCCTGCTGTGTCAGTTTCCTTTGCATCATGCCTTTCTCTCCTCTCAGCTGGGAGATTGAGTCCTCAGTTGTCATGTACTCATGTATCTTTTCTTTCAGAGCTTCAACTTCTCTTGTGAGGTGACTGGACTTGGCCTCCTCTTCTTTCAGTCGTTTATAGAGTATATGCTCCTGGTCGGACTCTGCCTTCTCTGCTAGCTGGTATTTAGCTAACTCCTGTCTGGAGGCTTCCAGCTCCTCAATTAGGGCATTTGCCCTGTCATGCTCACTGGAGTACCTCTTTTCCAGAGATTCAAACTCATCTTCTGTTTTCACCAAGTCATCTTCCACAGCCCTCATCTCCTTCAGCTTACGCCTCAGCCTTTCCACCTCCTGTGTTAAATCTTTGACTTTATTGTCATCTTGGTGTAAGTGGGTGGCTAGAGGAACCTTAATGTGCTCCTGCTTGGCCTTGTTCCTCAAAGACTCCCTTTCCGTGGCTTCCAGGGACTGCATCCTCTTTTTCATCATTGTAATCTTAGCCTGCAAGTCATTTCCCCTTTGCTCCTCTGCATTTAGTTTGGATACCAGCTCATCTCTGTCCTTGGTAGAACTATACATCTTCTCCTCAATCTCTGCCTTGGACTTCAGGGCTTTCTTGCTCTCTTCAATTAGCTTCTCAGTCACTGATGTCACCTTCTTTTGTTCTGTCTGCAGTTCACCTGTGGCACAGTGGAGCTTCTCCTCTGTCTGCTTCAGCTTTTGCGCCATGGATTTCCTTTCATCAACTAGCATGACTGTCAGTGTCTTGAGCTTGTTGAGGTCCTCTTTCAGTATAAGCTCTGTCTTCTCCAGCTGGGATTCAATGGCCTCCAGCTCCCTGATTCTCACTTTTAAAAAGTCCAACTCATTAGACAGCTGCCTGGTCACTGACCTCTCTTTCTCCAGGTTGCACTTGAGCAAGCCACATTCTTGCTTACTCTTACCAAAAGCATCTTCCAGCTTATCAAGCTCCATGATCCTGCGATTCAGCTTGTCCACCTCACCCTTCAAACTCCGGCTTTGTCCAGACTCTTTCTCCAGCTTTCTGTTGAGATCCCGGCACTGGTCCTCCATCTTGATGAGTTCCTCATCCTTTCCTTCCATCTCCAGCACTCTCTTCCTCAGCTGCTCCATCTCGGCCATCATGCTGGAGTTGCCACACTCTCCCCTGTTGATCTTGTCCCTCATATCCTGGAGTTCCTCCTCTGTTTTCCTCAGTGTCTTGTTGGTCTCCTCCAGCTCATCAGTCTGCCTGCTCAGAGTGGCCAGCTTCTGTTTGAGCTGCCGGTTCTGGGCATCCTCATTGGTCAACTTGGCAGTCATGGCCTCCTTCTCCTGATGGAAGTGGTTGGCTTGGTCTTGAAGCTCAGCCTCCAGACAGCAGACTTTATGCTCTTCCTCCTGTACTCTGGCGTGGGCAGCACTCAGCTTCTCCTGGGCCTGGGCAGTGCTGGCTGTCAGTTCCTGGACTTTGCTGCTCTGCTGTGTGAGTTGCTCAGAAAGTCTCTGCTGCTCATCCACCACCAGAAGAGCAAAGGATTTCAGCTTGGTCACCTCCTCCTTTAGCTTGCCCACATTCTTGTTGTTCTCTTTCTCCTTTCGTGCTTGATAGGCTTTCTCCTGTTCAGCAAGTAGCTTCAGTCTGTGAGAAAGTAATGAAAATCCAAAAAAGAATAGTCAGCTTGGGAAAAGAGTAACTTTTTGCAATTACTGTACTGTGATTAGAAATCCTACAAACAGGAACCTTGGTCCCTGCTCAACACAACCTGGGATTTGACTAAAAATTAAAATTAAAACGTGCTGAATTAATCTCTTGAGTTCATAAGTTCAAGGCTAGTCATATTTTTTTTTAAATCATAGGTTACTGTAGATACAGGGTCTTAGGATCGTTGAAGTGCAATTTAAAGAAATGAACACAGTAAAATATTTAAATGTTTCACAAAAATAAATAGTTAATCACCTATTAAATTCCACAGTCCTTAAAGATGTACAGTATAGTGTAGTAGTGCCTAAAGTACACAAAGTGCTGATTTCAGTGCAGCCCTGCCTGCCTTTTAGCAACATTCAAAGTGGCATGCAGGCAAATAGCTGTCTGAGAAGCTGCATGGACCCCTTCCAACCTAGAAATTAATTTACAAAACATATCCTGTGTACATGGGCTCATATTTAGGTTGAGTTGTGATGTCTTACCATATTTAAAAAGAAAAGTGTGTGTGTTATATATATGTAGTGTGTGTGTATGTATGTTTGGAGCTGATGTAATGTTTCTGTGGTTTATCCCTTTTATTTCATGTCCTGCCAGTGGTTCAGGCTCCACATCATTTTTTTAGAGAATAGCTGTGAAGCATCTTAAACCTCTTTTATAATACATGTCAATTATTCACTGATTGCAATGTGCAAATGTGTCTGTTTTTTGAGCTCAGAAAATTCTATGACAAATATTTTGACTAGAAGTGCTTCAGAACACTATTAAACCAGGTTATGTATTATGACATTCCTTCTTCCCACACCAAAATTTGGAAAATGAAATTCTAACTACTGTGAATTTGATGTTTGCGTTATGCATGAGAATGTAAATGGAAATAATTTCAGCTTAGACATAATTTGTATGACTAAATCTTTCTTCCAGGTGGGAAAAAAAAAAAAAAAAAAATGGTTTCAAATACACTTTAAAGTTTAAGGATCCATTTGTCTCTCAATGTCTGCAGCATATTGATTACAGTGTACTTCTATGAGTCAGCTCCATGGTCCACATGTGTGCATTGGGTTTGGAGTCTCATCAGCATAAAGTAAAACACATGTACTCCGTGGACCGCTGCGCTACATTAACCCCTCCTAGGATAGAACAAAACACATGTTTTTCAGAGTTAGCTGTTCATTTTCACAGCCACTGTCTAAAAGCATTTGTTGGTTTTAAATTAAAAAAAAAAGAAAAACAGTTTTAAGTTGGGCTTGTTGATACCATTTTCTACAGGCCATATCAGTTTACTTGTTTAGGTTTTGAACAAGTTATCCTCAGTCTGTACATACGGTATGTAAATTGCAGTTGTGTCCCCCCCTTTTTCTTTTGTGACTGCACTATAAATGTGCTGACCTTGAACAACCTTTCTTGTATTACATAAGCCAGAATGCAACCAGGTGCTTGACAGTATTATGCTTTTTGTTGGTGTTCGGGTGGCTGTGACCTAATAGCAATGGCACTGGCAATTCCATTTCACCAACCAGCCAGTTTTTGTAGCCCCTGTCCAGATGGTGGGAGTTCACACATGTGTTGACAGTTTTTTGTTTAAAAATATTTGCTGAACAAAGAAGCACAATGAGGAATTAACAGTACAAAACATAATTCTATTATGTTTTCTAAACCCTCTGGAGCGCTGTTGCCATGCACTTAAGTAGACTGTGGCTAACAGTTTGTTGGATTGCACAGAGTGGTGTTTTATGTGGTGTGCCACATGGAATACCCATTATTCTCATTTTATAACCCACTTTTTTATGAGTGGGAGCAAAGATCCCATTTCCAATGGTTTTTTCTGCCAAATACTTTTTCTTTATGTTTAAAAGGATGAAGGTAAGCTTCTGTTTTAAATCCTCTGTCTTACATTCTATAATAATTTATAGTATAGAAAACTGGGACTCTGCTGTCCCAAACATTTTCTAATGACATTCTTTATTCTCAGTAACAAAATGGCAAATAAAGCATGGCTGTGAAGACATGACAACTCTTCTATTGAAAACATAATAGTATTTCAGTTACAGTTATGACTTTTTTCATGCAGTCTATTGGTCTTCAGAAGTCAGAAATTGACTGCATAATTAGACTGCATTGGTTAGTTTTTACTTTATCTTTTAAATGTCTTTCCACTCTATCCCTGCCTGTGTTTCCTTCTGCGAATCATGCTTTCAGTGTTTGAAACCCAAAGCTCCTTGAAGCACTTCATGCGCACCTTGCTCCAGCATTAAATGTATTAAGTTTTTATAGTAAAATAGGGATGACATTTTGCTGTATGTCTTCATTGGTAAAAACAACACAGCAATACCATCTATTAAGTAAGTAAAATATAATTTTGATGTGTCACTGTTTTAACTAGTAATGCTCCTGCTTGGCTTAGCATCTAATGCAAAAGCGCATTGAACAGGGGCTTTACCTGTGATCTGTCGATGCACACTTCAGCACTCCCAAGCTGGGGTGTGTGTAGTTAGATAATTGTGGCACTTACTGTAAGCATCCAACTGAGCGTCAGTTGACATCCTTGCTCATAACGTAGCAGTTTTGGATTACATTCCTTGTGTAACATGCACCTCTTCTTTAATGCACATCTCTTGTATACCACCTTATCAAAAACACCACCTGAGAACTTCCCACCATCTTTATATATTGTTAAGTTTTCAAACTGAAGGGTTAAAGCAATACATAAAAAAAAAAAAAAATGTTCTGGCACACTCTGAATATTGTTATGCAGACAAGGTAAATATTTCACCCGTACAGAGCAAAGGAAATCCCCTATATAGGCACTATTTATATGTTATTAATAAAGGCCTTGCTATGAACATGCGTACAGACCCACCAGAACAAACACGTACTGTAGTCTATGCATGCAGCAACTTACACTCTAAAGACTTTTCAAAATGGGGTTAATGAAATCTTAAATTGGCTTTCATATTATTAGGAAACTGTTAACAAAGTTAGTTACGTTAGACAGCCATACCTTATTCAGTAGAGTGTTGATGAAGACAAGGAAAGAAAGGAACACAGATGACAGCTGTCATAGTCGCATACAGTTGTTAAAAATGCATTTAACGTGATTGTTTGTTCAACACAAGTGAAAGTACACCTAGAACCAGGGAATGACTAAAGTGAGAATGAAAACGTGAACAAAAGTGTCCTAGACACAAACTGTGAGTAAACAGTATGACAAAAATAACAAAACAAAAACAGAGCAAAGTACGTTAACAGAAAAAAAAAATATATATATATATATAAAAATTATGAAACGAAATTATATGCAATAGAAATGAAATTCAAGTGAGGTGCCTAATAAAGTATTATAAATATGTATGTCAGTGTTGAGACCAGACCAGAAGGTGAGAGAATGGTTAGTGATTGGGCCTAATCCTAAGGACCAAGGCCAGAGTGGGCCGCCTTAAGTAAATGCAGATGATTATAGTTAAAATTTTGACCAGCTCGCAGTTCCAAACCAGCTGATTCAGTTTCACATAATTGTGTGCATGTAAGGCTGTATGTGCCTGTATTGTTTAGATTATGTTTTGTAAAGTCTTTGTTCATCGTGTTACTGTGCATCTGACAAGCATATTAAAGCACCTTCAAATGTTAAACGGAGGGCTGTCAGTGCTGTGCTTTTCAAAATATGTGAAGCATTACCATCGTATCTGCCTAGGGAAACACCCAGCCTTACAATTTTTACCATCTTTTTGGGGTTTTGCTTGTTGTAATTGGCTCAGCATGTCGCTCCTTAGCAGAGATTTGTTTTATCTTCAACAGTGTCAGGTCCACGCTTTATTTTTCCAGAGTACACATTCTTGTGTGTTTTTGATAACTTGTTTCAGTATTTTTATTCGGATGTTGAAAATAGCGGGTATATACGGTATGTGTTTAGGCTAGAAATTTAAAAGGATACGTTTTGAAATATTTCCACCTAACTATTCCTTTCATTCTGTGATTTTTAGCCATTGCCATAATTTAACATGACCTACTTTAAACATCAGAAAATTGATAAAGAATTGCAGTCAAAGAAATAACTAAAACAGAAGATCCTGAACTTGTCAGGGCAGCATATACTGTATTACACACTTGTTATATTCTTACCTATTTACAAATCATGTTTGTTGCGTTCACGTTTTTTGTTAATGGCAAGTATAGATGTCATTATAGTGTAAATGATGATGTAATTTGCTCCGTTTCAGATCCTAGAAAGAGCTCTTGGTAGGAATGTGCTGCTGTTAGTATTCTTTGCCCTGTGCTGTGTGCTGGAATGCGGTTTACTTGGTTCTAATATTTACACTGTGGCCCATAAACCTTCCCATGGCTCTGCATGGGAAGACTAATCAAAGCAACCCAGTGAAGCCTTGCTCTGTTTTATATTCTCCTTATGCAGTCTCTTGCCTTTCTGTTAATGGGAAAGTTATATTCTTTCTCTGCAGCCCCTCGACTCCTGACATAAACAACTCAATTGAACAAGGGGGAGGGGAGGAAATGCCTGCCAGACCTCGGCTGTAGAACTTCTAAATGATTTTTAAAGCAGTATTTAGCATGTCAGCGCTGTCAAGCCTACAGCACAGTAGTCTAGCTTAACCTGGTTTTGTAACCGATGTCTATGACATTGCAGAGTAGAGTGAAAACAACTTTTACAAGCAAAATTAATTCTATTCTAAAAGTTTAACAGAGCTGCCTACAGATTTGCTTTTTGTTATCTCTGTGCTTTCTAGTTTAAAATGTATTTCGGGGTGTCTTGGCCTCTTTCAGCAACAACTAAAAGCCATAATTCATCTGCAAGCTTTCCAGCTTTAGCTTGTATTATGGACAGCTGGTATTATTAGGGATTCATGCCTTGGAAAAGGTACTCTCCATAGATACTATCATACATATATATATATATATATATATATATATAAAATCAAAAGTAAGAGACTGGGCAACTCAAGCCCCCTGTCCACCTCACGGATTTAGTTAAAAAGTTTAACAAAAATTGGGCCATTCCATGAAAATATAAAAGGTAAGTGATCATTAGTCTGATATTGATGACATACTGTTAGAGGAAAAGGTTTTATTGCAATAGTGGGGCATGGTGCAAGGTACCAGAACAGCTAACAGCTGCTCTGGCAACTGTGTTTGCTGCTGGAGTAAGTCTAACTTGAGCTGGCAAGAAATCCCAGCATCTCTTGTCTGCAGGAAACACTGGCTGGCTGGATAGGAGGGATGTTATGACTTGTAACTGTGTAACTGCTGTTTATTCTACATATGTCACATTGGCATGAAATGATCCTATAATTAATAGTTACTTCCTCTCCCTCTCTATTCTACTGCATTTAAAGGAATTCCCCTTGTTCCAAAGGCAATTAATAGACTGGCTAAATAAACAGATGCATTGTCTTTAGTCAGTAATTCCATATACTTTAGAAGCGCACATTATGTCAGAATATCAGGGCTGGTTTCCATTGGTATCAAATGTTATTTATGGATAGTTCTATGCACAGTCAGTGATCTGTATAGATCCCTGGCTTTGTGACGAAAAATGGAGTGGAACTCTTCTTACCATGAAGAACTTTAAAGCTTATGAGTTTATACCATCAGAGGTTTAATCTTCAATTATGAAATGAAAAACTTAACAGGCACAGTATTCGAGAATGCACATTTTGTGTAATTTTCTTTTTTAAATACTACTGTCTGTCTAACTGCTGGTACACGTTAAATCTGGTATTTAAAAATGTTAACAAATAGTCGTCTTTCACAGTGATTTTCCGATTGCTCTGTAGATGTTTTTTTTTGTATGGAATAAACAGTCAATTGATTAACAGGGTTACAACTGTACGTTAATGAACTTTTTGTGGGGATTTCTGTTTCTACTGTTTTAAAATATTTTTTTCTTTCATTAGAAAAAAAAAAGTGCAACTTGGTGGGTTACTTGGCAACCCCTCACTCAAGATTAAAATGGATCGTTCTCTCACAGTCGTTAAACACAAGCATTTCATCCTTCTTTTTCAAAACATTTATCAGATAAGCTTTTCGGTCATGGGCACTGATCCTGATTTTATTTGAGTTATTTATTAGTTTTTTATATGAGTAGTTTAACCTCCTGGGTAATTATCTTGCAATGTGCTACGATGATTTGAGAAACTACAAAAATAGAAGACGGTGGAATAAAAATAAAGCAGGAAAAAAAAAAAATAGAATGGCAATAAAAAATAAACCCTAACCACAACAGCTGTTTCAGCATGGCTCAAAAACTTAAACTGTTTACCCACAATAAAGTACACAGGCCACGTAGCAATTCAGTATTTTCATGTTGCCAAAATGTATTGTCTAGTTCTTTTTTGTAAGTTGTGACATTTCTTACACAATGAATGTTATTTTTGTTTGTTTGTTTGCTGAACTAAGAAAAGGTATTTAAATTTAGTTTTTAAACTGGATATCTCTCTACCCTACTGGATCTGCTATTGTTGATGTTCCTTATCTGTTTCCATGAACTCTTTTCTCATTTCCAAACTGAAAAGACGAGCCAGACTGCCCAATAGAAATGATACCAAACAGCTGTAGACACATGTTGGAAGCCTTTTGTGGGACAATGTAGAATTATTATTATTATTATTATTATTATTAGTAGTAGTAGTAGTAGTAGTAGTATTCTTATTATTATTTTAAATTCTGTTTTTAAAAAAAAAGTGAATGCAGGAATTCATGAATGTGCTGTGTTGTCTTACCATTCCTGCTTATACTTATTTTGTTAATTTGCGTCAGATATTTTAACCCAGGTACATGGTGATTGCAGATTTAATTGTATGACAATTTTTTTAAATAAATACAAATCTATGTTCAATAAAGGTTAACCTGCTTGTGTAAAACAACCCATTTTTACAGTTTGTTAAATAACTTAACAAAACTCTGTTACTGTGAAAGCATGTTCAGTACGTGTATCCTTGTCGGGTACCAGTTTGAAATATCTAGTGAGGCTATATTTATATATTAAAGATAATTTCTGGCCTAATAAGGAAACATCTTTTCCCTTTTTCCTCATATGTCATATTTCAGAAGCAAAACTATGCCTCAGTGCTGTTCCAGAAGTTATTTTAAAAGATAAATGTAATGAGAAAGCAAGCCATGCGATGAGATACTGTAGTGCCGGTGTAGTGTTAGAAAGTGGTACATCGTCAGAATGTGGTATGCATACCAAAACTTGACATGTGTAATGTCACAGTGATACATTGTCATATTGAAAGTAGTGTGCTGTCAGATTTTGGTACAGGTGCAATCAATTGCGATCTGATGGGTGTTTTCCTAGTGTCAAATAGAGGTACATTTACCGTTAATTATACTTTTTTTTTTGCAAACTTTAACTGGAAACCGACAATCAATTTCTCTAAAAAGAAACAAAATTCACAACGAACAAGGCAAAATGAGAAGACCACCGCAAAGTTGCACAAGTAAAAAAAAAAATAAAAATGTACAAGACCCAATGTATTGCATAAGATAAATATTCACATACTATTTTCTTAATGGTGGAAAAATTATTAACTTAACAACGATGTAAAAGACTGGTATGATAAATATGATAAATTAAAGATGTAAAAGACCAAAAACAGCATAATGTACCATATTTGAATGAGCAATTCCCTGCTTGCTTAGCCAAAGCTGTTTAAGCATTGTTTAGGCGTGCACGAGCAAGCGCAGTGTGCTGCATGCCACTTTTTACTGCGTACCTGAAAATAACACGGCACCAGGCCCTGTTCAAGTCTCAAGTCCAGAGTCATGGCAGAAATGCTTTTGGACACTGAACTCCTGAAGACTGGTAAAACGTGTTGCGGAGTATAGTTTAGAAAAGAGAAGCATACTGAATCACTGAATGAGATGTAACTGTTTTATTTAAACGCACCGACTTGTATTTACATAAGTCTGTATAATTTAATAAATTGAATATTGTCAAGACTGCTTTCCCCTGGGACTCCTTTTAAAATGTTGATTTCAGTGCATCAAATAAATGGCAACAATCTAGAACGATTTTGTAAATAGAGTATCACACCTAATCTATCAAGAGCAAAGTTTAACCCTTTGTCTTGTTAGTTAAAATTTTTCAAACACTTTAGGGCTCACCACCTATAATCTTTCAAGGCAACAAACAATCTGCATACTGCAGAAGTAAAAAAAAAAAAAAAAGTATGAATTGTTTGTTTGTTTGTTTGTTTTTTTTTATATCAGCATTACCAGAGTAAGTAATTTTCAAAAGAGAGATGCAAATTTAGAAACATCAATTGTTGCAATATTATTACAGGTTATCATTACAGGTAATGTTTACAAATTAACACAGACTGCCATTGTAATTGACATTGCCTCCATGAAAGCATGGCTCAGGATTTGTAATGAGTTCAGTCTGCAGCAGCACTTATAAACAGAGAAAATATGCCGCCTCTAAAGTGGTACGGTTTTGAAATTGTTTCCTACGGCGGTAGATACAGTAAACACGGAGAACCCTCAGTCATCGGAGATGGAGGAGAATGAAAGTTTTGCCTGATAATGCAAACACGGGTGAACGTGACAATTTTCTAGTCAGCACTTTCACTGTCTCCACAAATCTGATTTACAGTTTCCATGTGTCTGAGAGATTTAGATACCAAACTCGATTTTTTTTTTGTGGTGAATTCTTTGAAAGAATTAAAAAATATATTATATATATATTATATATATATATATATATATATGTGTGTGTGTGTGTGTGTGTGTATATATATATGTGTGTATGTGTGTGTATATATATATATATATATATATATATATATATATATATAATATATATATATATTAATATATATATATCCCAACACATGCACATCTGTGGTCTGCTTTTAATAACGGTTTCTGATGTTGGGTTCAGTAACAACATCAGTGTCCTTGACTAACGGCAATTACTTATACTTACAAACTCTCCGTGTTTAAGATTATTGAAGGCTAAAAAATAATATATTTCAATAAAAAAGCTGTACAGTAACATTATTTTTATTAAATACCTAAGAGATCAGTTACCTGCATTTATTTCACTGCACATGTTTTACTGTCCAGAAATACTGAGACTGTATTATCATTAAAAAAAACAAAACAAAAAAAACCCATATCTCTGACCTCTATTTCAGTTAAATAAATTGCTTACAATTAGATTTAGAGTTGCCCAAGGAAAATGCTTATGAAGCAGGGAAACTTGTACAGTAGCAGTCTAACTTTTTAACAGCTTGTTACTGCTGTACATGATCTTTATGTTGTGTTTATGAAACGGTAAGACAGCAGTCTGTCCGGTAATTTTACCTGGTATGAACAGAAATTATATTAGTTTATTTTAAGGTGGGTATAAATACAAATGTCGTACTAATTTGTCATATAGCTAAGCTTAGGAACTTAATAATTACTTGGTGTTACAGTATACTGTAAAACAAGAAAGCATGATCAGAAATGCTTGTCAAACTCCCAAAAAACTGTGTAAACAACTCCCAAGATATAACACATTTTGCTGTTTATTATCACATTCAGATTGATTTTATGACGGTAGAGAATCAAACTAAATGTTAAAACAAACAAACAAAAAAGCTTTTTTAAATGGGAATTAAACTTACTTTTGATCAGTTTGGTCTTATGATACAGTATTCTTTATTTAACATGTTTGACATGTGTTCAACATACAGTATACTTCTATATGTGTGGTATTCTTATACAGTACAGTGAGAAAACTGCCAAAGTTTGTCTGCCACACGCAAGTATTTATTTACGAATACCATGAATACAAAAAGATACACATTTCAATGTTAAAAAAAGGATTGCGTTGCCTAAGTGAACTTTAGTTTGAAGAAGTTTAATCTTTAAAAAATATTTAATAATAATAATTTCCCCTGTACCTGTAGCATATGGTAGAAGTTGTCCATTGATTGCTCGTACCACTGCAATGAAGGAGTTCGCTCTACAGGCATCCGAGATGTGCACATTCCAGCAGTAAGACCTAACAATGAGAGATGGGCTCTTTGCATGGCCAAAGCCTATGGAGCATTACATCATCATCATTTCCTTATATGGAGCTTTATGTTGTACAGCCTGCCGTGTATGTGCGAGAGGGAGAGTCTGTGCCTGACCTGAGTAGTTTGCTGTCTAAATAGCCAGAACTCTGAGGAAACGAATAACTCTACTTTGGCACAAGGTGATGTTGAAACATTCTAAGAAATAGCTCATTTTGTCTGTTCTGTTTCTCAGCCAGGAAGAATGCGCGGAAGGCTTGAGTTACAACACTTCCTTCTTGTTATTGATAGTAGAAAGTCATTAGCTGCCCCCCCTTTCCGTCTCTCCCTCCCTCCTCTGCCCCCTCCAAAAAAGTTTCCCTTACCTTTTCTAAGAAAACTGTGTATTACAGTAAAGTGGTTGTGGGGAGGACCGAGTATTGTAAAGGAGCTATGTTATACAAACTAGAAACTCTTGTGCAAAAGTTTGCCTGGGGACAAACTTTAGTTCAGAGAGGGGGGTGTGTGCCTCCTCTGAGGATTGTTCTTTATTTCTGGATGAGGTCATTGCACAGTAATGCCAAATGTTTAGTGATGGGAAGGCCAGATGAAAAATGAGGTGTTCACATAGGTCACCAATAATAAAAAAAAAAAAAAAAAAAATCAATCCCTGCCCTAACTAGTAAGGGTTCTCAAGGGTTTTTTGGAATTTTAAAAAACGTATGTGTCTACCTACAGTTTACACTACCGGATCTAAAGCCTATGTGTTAAGCTATTGTGTTATGCAATATCTCCTTTCACAGCATGACTTCATTATGTTTGTATACGATGCCTTTTTTTCTGATTTCTCAATGTAATAGTCCAATCGCAGTTTCTCATTTTATTTGCCTATACTTTACTTTTCATTTACATGCTGGTAGTTTCAATTTGACCAAATATTTTATCAAAGCTAGATTTTGCAGCCTACTAATTTTATATCTACATATCTAGAGGTTGTGTACATTGTCTATTTGGAGTACTTAAAAGAGAAAGTTGCTGCTTTTTTTATTTTTTTAATTTTCTTTCGTCATTTCCTGGTTATTTAAGGTTGCTATTATTTTTTTCTGTTTTTGTGTACATTTATTGGATGAAAATTACTTTTTTTTTTTTTTAGGAACATGTGTAAATACTATTCATTAATATTAATGTACTACTAAAAACAATGGCAAAAAATAAGGTTAGCTTGCATACTCAAATTACAGTACTGGGGTCTGAAAGTTTCTAGAAATCGGTGTACAAAACTATTTTATTGCATGTTTTTTTGTATGCACTGTATAGTTTTATGTAGTTGTGTGGAAGCACGTTTGTAGTTTAGTGAAATAAATTTGCAATACTACAATTCCCATTCACATTACCTCAGAGGCCATCTTGTCAGACAAGAGGATGCCTGTCCAAAGTGGTCCAAAGTGGTCCAAAGTGCACCACCAGTGACTCCCAAAGACAAGAAGTGATACCCCACATGCACAAGTTAATTCCCTGCCTTGTCACTTGTGCACTCACTCATCACTAACTTTAAGTGATAAAGCTCTCTCCCCTTTGAAAAGCCTTTGGAGTCAGTTTAAAAACTGAACATTAGCATGAATTAATGCTAACACAGTTTTGAGTTTTACATTAAATCTTATTTTCTTAAAAAATGTGCAGACAATGAAGAGGGAAGGAGGAGGCATTATGGTATCATAATGTGTATGTATGTATGTATGTATGTATGTATATGTGTGTGTGTGTGTGTATATGTGTGTGTGTATATATATATATATATATATATATATATATATATATATATATATATATATATATATATATATATATAAAAAACACTCGGGTGGAAATGTAGCCCTTCATGCTGGTTTGGATTTGGTTTGTATTATTTCTGTCTGCCAAGGGAAGGAAACACGAATGCAGATTTATATTAATTTCTTGATTACAGTTTATTCATAGTTTTTAGTGTGTTTTTTTTTTTTTTTTTTTTTTTTTTTTTTTTTTTTAAGCATTTTTGTTAAATGAATAGTGTAAAACTTAGATTTGACATAATCCCTTTATTTTGGGGAGCTTGTGCCTGTCATTTTACTTGGATGTATTAAGTGGGAGAATGGAATGGATGTGTGGCTTCAGCTGGACTGGAGAAGTCTCCGATGCCCCCGCTTCTAAGGAAGTAGTTGAACAGAGTCCACTTTCTATAGCTGCTGTATACAACAAAGCAGCACGTTGCATTCAAGTTTCATGAAAAAGAAGAACAGTGTTTTATAACTAAACGCTGACTGCCACTGGATGTTTTGCTTGATAGAAAATAATATTTCAGGCAGTAACTTATAATACATATATACATAATTTGACTTTAACCTAATCAACTTTAACAGAAATTTCATGCTTGTTTAATTTTGGACAGACGGGAAGGCATTCAGCTCTCTCCCTAGAGACCGGTGTTTATTGTAAATAACTATCCAAAGAGAGGCTGACATAAATGACATCACCAAACTGCCATACCATAATTGGCTCCATATGTTATTTCACGGTGCTCCGTGATCTTTACACCAGAGAGCATTTACGTGGTTTATGTCATAGATATTCCCAAAAGCCAAGTCTGAATGAAGGCAATGAAGGTGTTTTCTTGAGCACATGGAAAATGTTTAATAGGCACCACAAAAGTATATGTTATATACATGTTTAGTTGGCTCATTTCCCAAACCACTTAAGGTTTTTAAATTTGTTTATAAGAAACTATTTTCCCAGGAATATAGTAATCCCTATATAGAATACAGTAACAACTCTGAGGTTAAAGGAACAGCAAGCAGTTCCCAGCAACCTTTTTTGTCACCTGTTTTTGTTTGGTTACCGGGAAACCGAGAAAGTAATAAGATGCATTCCAAAAGGGAAAGCAAATAGTATTTGTTGGGGCATCGCAATAAGTCAGGGTTTTCAACCTTTCTTTGAATCACACCCCACCTTTAGATTTATAATTTTTTTTACCTTGACCCACAATAGTGAGAATTATAAATTGCATATCAGAAATCAACCGATCACAGTGAAGTATTTGCCACTATTCCAGTACATCTTATCCTGTGTACAGAAGCCATTCTTTGCATAGCACACCACGCCACAAACACCACAATGTTTAAAAATCTAAAAAAAAAAAAAAAAAAGAAAAAACCTGCTAGTGGCACATGATAGGAACTGCTCAATAATTTTGGATTATATAATAATATGTAGGTTTTCTATTTTGCGTTTATTTGTCCGAAACAAAAAAAATCTATAACATAATTATAAATAGATGTCAGATTGCGGTCAATTACACTGAAGTTGGGGTCCCAGAGTGGCTCATCCAGTTAAAGCGCTGCCGTTGGGAGCGCAGGATGAGTCACACAGCTTGGACGACACCAGTTCGTATCCAGGCTGTGCAAAGAGGCCGAACTTTGCTGGGGGACCCCAAGGGGGGTGTCACATTGGCTCTGATGCTTCCGAGGTTGGGGGATGGGAAGCTGGCAAGGATTGCTTCTCCTCATCGTGCAACAGCGAACCCTACTGGACACAGAGCACTTCAGAGTGGATAGAGGGCAGGGCTGGTCTCTGTTCTCCAGGATTGGCAGCCCGCTTGTTGTAAAACATTGGCCCTCAGAACGACTGTGCTGTGTGGGAACTCGCTGTGGCGAGGAGAAAAAAAAAAAAAAATCATCATTGGACATTCCAAGTTGGGGAAAAATAAATGAAAATAATAAATGGTCACTCAATGTAAAAAGAAAAAAATTAAAATAGAAAAATAATTAAAAAAAAAACATTACACTGGTGCATTTGTTTAGTTATATAGGATAAAGGTATATTATTCATTTAAATAAAGTAATAGTGTTTGATCAAAAGAAAGAAAACTCCATTGTTACAACTGTAGTTGTTCACACAGAACTTGTCTATACTGTTGGCGCAGCAAATTAAGTCTAGCTAGGTAAAATGTATTGACAATTAACTGTACCGTATGTAAGGTACAGTAGCTTACATGAAGAAACAGATGCAGGTGAGCTGTTGCAAGAAGCAGACAGTTTGCACAAGCTGGGGAATTAGCACAAGAGAGGTGTATATAATAATAATCTGTTGAATATACCATAAGAATTTGCAACTTCGCTAAATCTAAAATATTTGATAATTATTGCCTCAGTTTCAGTGCAGACTGAACCAAGCCCTGTCTGTTCCCTCCTAGTCGCTACTGCATATGCGCAAATGCGCTACATTTTCCAAAGAATTAAATCCACAAAGTGTAATTGGATTATCTATTCCAAGTCATGTAAACACAGAAAAGTAAAGGTAAAGAAAAGCTGCCGAGCGAAGTGCTGGTAAACCTTATTTTTACTGTTCAATCTTTTTAAAGGTTTTTATAATAATTCCAGTGGCGCAAAAAAAGGTGGAGGGGCAAAATATATTCAGACTGTTGGAAATGGCAATCTGCCTTAACTTGCTTTAACATTGTACACACTTTTGCATTCCATGCCTTAAATCTTTGTCCAAAAACCAAAATTATATATATATATATATATATATATATATAGAGTAGCGTCGCGGAATGTCCTCTAATAAAATTTATTGTTTGTTCTAATAATATATTATATTACTAGACTAATAGATCTATCTATCTATCTATCTATCTATCTATCTATCTATCTATCTATCTATCTATCTATCTATCTATCTATCTATCTATCTATCTATCTATCTATATATATATATATATATATATATATATATATATATATATATATATATATAAACAGCATATGTATGTTAAAGGCGAAATCCTGTGGTCTGGTGAGTCTAGTTTTGCCCGGGCGAATCCCAAATTTACCACTTTTTTTCTGCACTCGACCATGTCCAATCGGGCGAATCTAGATTGGCCTAGAACTTGAAAAAGACGACTGGGCGAAGCATATTTTTTCAACAGTTTTCACTGAATTTCGGAGCTAGTCCGGGCGACTCTAGTTTCATCAACGCTTCAGAGTCAGTGCTGGGAAAATGTATTTTTCCCTATGCCAATTATTTGGGCGAGTCTAGTTTTGCATTTCTACACTCTCCCCTGCCAGCTTCCAAGTGCTTGATGGGATACCTGCCTTGCATCCAATTCTATCAGCATTGTAGCGACTGTGCTGGGTTTCGAGTGGCGGTGCAGAAAAGGCAGAAAACCAGGGCTGGTTTTAATAGTGGTTAAAACGACTCTTTATTAGTTCTCTCTCCCAAAAAGTATAAAGTCTTATTCCTCCATATGCGCAGGCAAAAGAAGGGACCTATTAATATTGGCTGGGTGGTGGGAATTTGACAGAACTTGCTTCCCTTCCTGGTTCTCTCTGCTCTGATCTGCCTTGGCACCGGTGTCTGTTTAGTCAGACTGAGCTGTCTAACATCACATTACTTCATTTCCTTTTGTTTTTAGCTGACTGGCTTGTTTCTCTTCATAATTCTTGTTTCAGGAAAGTACCAGTGATGTGATGTAGGATCAGCTTAGTCTTTTAATTTTGTACAGCTTCCTCCAGGAGAACAAGCCATGTACATTCTTCAGCTGTTTTCTTTTAACATGTACTGCAGTCAAGCTCTGTGGATCCCTGTCTGGGTGAAAGATTCTAATTGTCTGGGCTTGCATTACAACTTTCATAGATATTTTTAAAATGTGTGTGTGTGTGTGTGTATAATAATATATATATATATATATATATATATATATATATATATATATATATATATATATATATATATATAGATATATATATATATATATCACACCGATAAAACAAAGGAGTGGTTGTGCAGTATTTGTTATTAGCTTATTTGTTTTTCTGTGGGTCTCTTCCTATATCAGAGAGAGAGAGATTGAGAGATTTTGATTGATTGATTGATTGATAGATAGATAATGGACCCCGACACTCGTGATATATCAAGTGGGTGGTGTATAAAATATACTTACTCCATAAGAGTCGCTGATTATAACAGGGAGACCTCCAGGTAAATTGTTCAGGACAGAACTGTAGGGTGATCCCCCAAATCTAATTCAAACTGAATAGCCTTTTATGATATAAAACAATCTCTGTTTTGTTGGGCTGTTTTAGACCGGCTGCGTAACTACATTCTTGTTCATCTGCACCAGACAGTACGTTTCTAAAAGACAGCATTGAGCACCAGAATACCACAAATATAAACATTTTGACAAATGATTCATCAACTTTTTGCCAACCACATAACCCACAAGCAAAATTAGGGTCCTGTGTCACGAAGAGGATTAACTCCTCTGCCATTCATATAGAACAAGGGAAAAACACAATATTGATTGCAAGCTGAAACATAAACAACCTAATGGTAATCCATGATTGCCCTGGAGATCTGATGTCTGCTGTGTGAAAGCTGTAAGTTTGTTCTTTATTTATGGGACAAACAAAGCCACCTTGCGATGAGATGTGGACAGCAAGTATTCGACTAAAACTCTAAACAAAACCCTTCCAACCAACGCCTCTCAGGCTCTCAAAAAGGAAATAATTACTCAGAAGACTTCGATGCCTTGGAGCAACCATGAGTTTTAAGAAATCCTGGACGTTTAAACTTCACAGCGGGCGGAACTGCAGTGATGGGATCCGTCAGTGAGCCTCAGGAGCAGTGAGCCCATGTGTTGTTCAGGAGGCCTGTGCCCTGCCTGGCTAAATGAATTGGGGGATTCTATTTATTTTTCTCTCTACGGCATTTGTTAGTGCAAGTCTTTTACTGTCTAATTTATACTGCCTAAAGAAAGATGGCAAAAGCTGTAAGTGAGAGCGTATGTGGTACTCAATTAACCGAGCCATACTGGGCATAAGAACTGCAGGAGTAGCGGCAATATATTTTGATTTGTTTATATCTGCAGTATGTATTTATTTGCCTGTATACGTTGTTTATTATCAGAAAACCATCATACAGTAGTACTGTGATTTTTTGCTTCTTTTTGACAGTCTAGTAGTTGAAATACTTCCTAACTTATTTTCTTTTACCTCTGTCTTCCAGGGTAGGGTTCAGGCTGTAAAGATTAAGGCTAAATAGTACAAATAAATAATAGATGCTACTAATGAAAAGAAGGCCATCTATAATGTAAAGTTCTTTTAATACAGGTTTCTAGCATGGTATTGTACAACAGTCAGCAACTTTGAAGATTAAACGTTTAGTGTTCAATTGTATTTTAGTATAAACCTTATGTTCTTATGATTTTGGGAAACAGCACATTTTAAAATTCATTTTCAGGGTTTTGTTGAAACTGCTGTAATTGAATAGGTGTCTTATCAGATTAAAACAACATACTGTATTTGATTATAATTGAGACAGAATTTTCATCACTATAGTATTTGTATGTATTATTTCCTTAGGATTTCCAAGTTGATGTCCCATCTAATTTCCAGCCTCAGCTATGATTGCACACAGATGCAAGATTGGCTCAGCAGAATGGGTATAATGGTCTAGTGGTTAGAGCAAAGGGCTAGGGTTAAAGAACAGGGTTTGATTCCCAGCCTGTCAGTAGCCTCTGTGACCTTGAGCAAATCACTTACCCTTGTGCCTTGCCTCAGTGTAGCTCTAAGATTACATAACACTGGGACAAAACCAACCAAATAGTGTCTCATGAGTCAATAGCGTTTGAAAATGGTCTAAAATCATGTTAAGCTTGTATTACAATTTGCAGTGATTATTTATTTATTTATTTATTTACTTATTTGAACTTCTTGTATAATTCTATGAATTTAAATGTTCACTTAAAACCAGTTTGCAGCCATGGCTGTGGTCTTGTTGTTTCAAATCAGATTTTGTTAAATAAGTAAAACCATGAGGCATTTGCAGTTTGCAGGCTCTCCCTTCTAAGCACTGGAGAATGCAGTTGGCATGTGTCTAAATGACTGGTTCTGTAACCTAGAGTTCTTATAATAGCTTGCATGCAAGTGACTGAAGGTATTCCAAATGCCTTTTGCGTTATTGTAACGCCAAAGTGAAGCAAGCATCTGATGCATCCTAGAATGACTGTTTAACAAATGTTAAAATCTGTAAACACTGTTCAGTCAGTCTCTTTAATGTGGAAATAATTTTTCTATTCTATTCATGCCTCTGTGATTGCGTTTTCTGGAAAAATGCAGGGGTCTTTGTAGTCTCCCTATTAAGGATAAAATATGTCTCCCTTGACACAGCATCATCATGGAAGTATTTAAGAACAGCATGCAGTGATGGGAACTCATTTTTTTCATTGGAAACACTATTTTTAGGCTTCATTACAAACTGATTACAAGCAGAGTTGCACTGTGTTTAGAACTGAGAACTGCTGTAGGCACTTGGTTTTGAACCATACCATATGGAGGAATAAAATGAAGTGCTACTTTTCTTTTGTATTTTCTGCTGTTTTGATTACTTCATACATAACCATTTTATATTTTTCAAAAAAAAAAAAAACTTATTACATTCTGTGCCTCAGAACTTTAATATAATGTTATGTTCCAACTCTTAACGTCTCATTTCAAAACAGTGTGTGTGTGTGTGTGTTTTATAAAATGTTTGACAAATGCTGTGGTTTTATGATCAAAATAAAAAAGCATTTGTTTTGTTAACTATGGTTAATAATACAGCATTATACTATTATGTGTCATACACACGTTTTTTTTTTTTCTTTTTTTTGGAAATGCAATGAGCTAGTTTCTACGTGATCCAGTGTGATTGACGTAATTTTTTAGGTTTAAAGATGACCCCCTAAAATGACACCCCTACGTCAAGGCAGTGTAAATCATGTTACTAATGCATTTGACTACATGAATACTGAAGATGCCAGCCTTTTAATCTTGGACATGGTAGGAGGTTCAACTCGAGGCGGATTAGATTTGTACTGTAGGGATTCAGGAAATAACCCTTGCATCCCAAACCATCCCAAATGTTGGGGGGGGGGGGGGGGGGGGGGGGGGGGTGTTAATTATACATTCATTACCTACAGAGTGTGGATGCTTTGCCTAAGATTTGATTTTTTTTTTTTTTTAGATTATTTGTTTGTTTTCTTTCTTTCTTGAGTTTGGACATCCAAACTTGTTTGCTGCTTGGTTGTATTGTAGTTTCCAGATTTATAGAAAACACTCAATCATACAATTTGAGTAAAACTAAAATTGTATTACAAAGTCCCCCTAGTGTATTGTACCTCTTTTTCACACCATGAGACCAATTTTACTGTGACAAGTTTAAGCTTCTCTGTGTGTATTTTTGTAAAACTCAACTATAGAGTGCAAAATAACTATTCTAATGAGACCTTTTTGAATACACTATGATAACATCACCCAGGACACCTTAAAAGGCACAATGTATTGTTTAGTCTAAAGTCAAAATTATAATAATAAATAAAATGATGATGTAATTCATAGCAGCTTTTCTTGTCAAGCTGTATTAAAACTGAAATGATCAGTCCATATGCAAGTCCTGTTTGGCCATTATAGTGTAGTTACTATGTGTACAGACATTAAGTTATGCCAGGTTAGTGTACAGTTGTTCATCAGGGAAAATATAGAAAAAGAGATTGTGAAGTCATTTTTACCACTTTATAAATGCAGTAAACTGCTGCAGACTAGTGTTATACTATACCATGTGAGAAAAGTTTTGACAATTTCCTGGGGTGACAGTCCCATAAGTGGTTAGTTTTGGACTAGAAATCTGAGATCTCACTCAAAAAGGCAGATCTGTGATGAACACGTGTGGGGATGACATCATTTAGTCCTGGAGTAGCTATGTATGGGAGAGTTTGCATGTCAGGGACCTGTCCTGTCCTGCTGGGAGTTAGACAATTGTTTTGTTTCCTGTTCATGTCGTTTAACTCAACAAGTGGCTTACAAAGCCAATTTTCTTTTTCTTTTCGTTCTTGCCCGGACAAGTTCCTATTTACTTTACCCAACATAAGTACTTCATATTTGTGTTGATTGTTTTGGGGTGCCCTCAATCATCATACATTTACTAAATCATTTGATATTCTTTATTTTTTAGTACTGTATCCCACGTCACCCAGGTATAAAGTGGAGGTGATTGCTTATCTAGTAGTAATACAATTTTGGTTGAGTCATTTATTGTGAGGAACCTATTTGCCTGTCTATATTTACCGTGGGCAGAATATAGTAGATAGATTATATATCATATATATATATATATAGATATAATTATATTATATATATATATTATAGATATATATATAGAATGTAATACTACGATTATACTTGATTTTCCAGCAAGGGATGTATTAGGACACTGATTTTTAATTGCTAGGCTGAGTGTGTATCTTGGCATAGCAATGGCATTAGCAGTTTCAAATTAATTCCCATAAAAAACAAAAAACACTTCTCTGTGTGGCACAATGCTTCAACAAATAAAGGACTGGCGTGGAGTGTTACAGTATTTAGATAATTGCTTGTATTGTACATGTGTGATAAACTTGAATTGTTCTTACTGGCATTATTGCCAGTCATTTGTCACAACATGAACTTATTGAGTAATCATTGTCATTTGGTGAATTTATAGAGCATTAATAGTGACATCATAGTTTGTGCTTTTCAGAAAAAGAAAAGATGTTTGTTTAACATCAATAAGGTTTTTTTATTTTTCTTTGTGTGTGAATAAGACCTGTGTGTGCTTGCTTGCTCCCATCCCAGGTACTTAACTGTGTCACTGATGTGCTGACAAACTGCATTAAGTAAAATGGGCTCAGTCCAGTACGTATGCCTTTTCTGTACTGCAGAACCCTGCATGCTTAGTTTTGGTGTTGTAGATAGAGCAATGGACGAAGAACCATGGGATATCAAGTTGGAATTGGAGCTCAGCCCCTGCTCCTTCATGTGACTGCAGGCCAGTTCCATCACCTTATTCTTTCACCTCTACATTTATGGTAGGCCTGTTTTGGAAATCCCACATTTACTGTAAACTGCAGCAACTGCATCTGAAACCACACTAGTAGTGTAAGAAAAGAAAAAAAAACAACCCATATAATCACATTACAGTGCTAACCAAGTTTATGCAGACCCAATACAATTCCATTATTTACTGTAAATAAATGTGATCTAATTTTTACGTGAGATGCATTATTAGTGTAGGTTGTGCTGCACCTATGTAAGCACATAAACCAGTGGTTTGCTTTAAATACATGTGGTGGTCTTAAATTTCAGTACCAGTGATTGCCACAAGTTGTCTACATTATATACATTTTTTCTAACAGCATAAACAAATCACACAGTAAACAACTGCCAAAGCAAATCTCTCTTTAAAATATGCCTGAAACTGGGTGAGTTTTAATTTTGACAGGCTGTATATACAGCACCATGTACTGTACAACCGAATAAAACTTTAGTAGGGGATTAATTAGATCAAGTCAGTAAGCAGTTTTTAGGCCACATAACAGTTGGCAAACAACATGAACATGGCAGAAGAAGACTGAGTTTTACAGCCTGCCCTGCAGCATGTCACACTCAGAAGAACCAGATTTAGGAGTATAAGGGATTTAAATCACAAGCAACTGCTGCATCTTAATTTGGTTTGACACTTTTTTTTTTTTTTTAATCTTGCCCATCCAGTATTTTAAGTGTGGGGGACATGTGTCTCCTCAGTGGCAAGAATATGTGATACAAATACAGATTTGCATTACAAATAGCACTATTAGAATAAGAAGCGAGATGTATTTGGTTTTCGGGAAGTTTATACAAGTTCTAAAATTCAATCCTATCAATATTCAAGCAGTGCTGGAGCCAGTTCTTTTGCAAAAAATAAATAAAATAAATACATTTTAAAAAATAGGTTCCGAAAGAAGATTGATGTCAAAACCTTTAAAAGTGTAATAATTTCAAATGACTCATTGTAGCTCATGTCAAAACAATGTATTTTAGTAATTTTCCTGTCCCAAGAGTAGATGTAAAATATGGTGCTAAAATTCCAGAAA
This sequence comes from Polyodon spathula, assembly GCF_017654505.1. NCBI lineage: Eukaryota > Metazoa > Chordata > Actinopteri > Acipenseriformes > Polyodontidae > Polyodon > Polyodon spathula. The sequence continues at coordinate 23,724,633 of NC_054548.1, forward strand.
AATAAAACGGAGAACTTTGCGATTTGGATTACAGGCGTCTTGGGCTACTTGCCAGCACTTTTGATAAAAGATTAGCATTGAAATTAGACCTGTCGTCCCACTGACATTGAGACTTCCCAGTTTATTTCGTCTGTATCCCGGCTTTATAGCTTCTTAAATTTAAATAGACTTGCACATAACTTTAAACTCCCTTGTTTAAACAATTTATATAGCATCGTAGTTCTGCAATCTAGGTTTCTTGGTAGTGTTATCTAATATATTTCTCAAAAACTAGGAGAGTCTGCTGTTTGTCAGATTTTGTGTTTACGTACAGTAGACTACAGAAGACAATTTATTTTCTTAACACAGAGGAAAAAAAAAACTAAATGAGTTATTACTAATTGCGAGAATGATTGTTATATGTAGGAGATTTAATCAATTAAAGATTAGTGTTGTGTGTATGTGTTTTATTTTTTTTTGTTAAAATCTTTCAATTAAATACAAAACAAAGACAATACTTTCAGTAAATATCTTGAATAAGTTTAAAAAAATATGAATGCAGTCACTGATACAGCTGCCTGACCAAGATCTGGTATTTCAGACTACATTTTTGACTACAATAAAAACGTAATATTGCATTTTATTTATTTTTTTACTCTGTGTTGTATAAACTGTTAATACAAATCAATTTCATACAGAACTTGAGATATGTGATAAATAAAATAAAACCACTCTAAAGCCACTCTCCTCAATTTGAACTTGCCCTAAGTTGTAATATTTCTTACACATTTGTTGCTATTTTCAAATTAATGGTTTGTTTGTCTGTTTGTTTGTTTGTTTGTTTGTTTGTTTGCTGAACTAAGAAAAGGTATTTAAATAAGGAGTATGTCTAAACTCCTTTCACTGTTAGTCTCGACATTCCAGCACATGTCGCACTTCTTGTTTTATCATTATACACAAATGCTTTCAAAAGAGGTCCAGATCCTGGGTGCTACGTCACAAGTGTCAAGCATGATTCACCACTGAGGTCTATATTTTATACTACCTACAGCAGGGGTCGGCAATTGGCGGCCTGCGGGCCAAATCCGGACCGCGGACAGGTACTGTCTGGCCCGCGGAGGACTCCTTGGCAGGGCTTTATAGGACGGAGCGAGAGCAGAACTTCATTATAATGCCATTATAACAATCGGCTTTGAAACATCAGGTTTGACAGACGTGACGGCGATACGTAGGCAGTCCTCCAAAGACTCTTGTCAGTCTGTTTCATGCATCTGTTTTTATTGCATTCATTATGGAAAAAGACGCTTTGCATGTGTATGTGAATCCAAACATGAAGAGCACAAACAGCCAGCTTTTTGTTCGGGTAGTTCTCTGCGCGTTTAGCAGAGCATTTACACTTCCGAAAAATGCAGAAATATTGGGCTTCAATGATTAGTATTCAATTATACGACAAGTTGAAAACAGCAAAGTTAATGAGCAGCACAGAGCGTGTTTTTTTTTTTCATCTGTGGTTCACTTTGAGCTGCTAAACAAAAGAGAAATATTTATGCGCAGTGGTTTAGAGATTATATATAATACCTTAAAAAAAAAAAAAAATTCAATTCAAGATCATTATTTTTTTTACTCATTTTTATTTGTATTTTTGAGCACATCCCCTATGACCCTTAGAAGAACCCCAGGGGTACGCATACCCCCGGTTGAAAACCCCTGATATAGACCACTTAATGGATTCCTGCATCAGAACGGTGACTACATCACTGGCTTTTTTAATGAGTTTTTTTTTATACTACCTGTCCTCGACTAGCTCACCAAGTCTTTGGCTACCAACCATCCTTTGGAAAGCTTGTGAGGTCATGTGCTCTTAAGATTTGCAACATTTCAGGAGTGGCAGCTGATGACTAGTTGAGGGACAGGTACACTTAAGTGTTAGCTGCTCAGGAACAACACATCTTTCACCATGTCATTACTTCCTGCATTAAAAAAAACCCCAAAACTGCTTAACGAAATTACCTTTAACAAAATTGACAATATCTTGACAAGCAGTTGGCTGTAATTAAAACATATGACCTTGCTGTTCACACAAGCCAGCTGTCAGTTATCTGTACTGAATTTCCCAAGTTCACACTGTATTTTCCTTCCATTCCAGTCAAAAGAAAACATTCCCATTCCAATGATTGTGGTCAAACCTTAATTTAAAGAAAGTATCAAGAATGTTTCAGGGGCTTATTGGAACAACATACTGAGCAGTGAAAATGCCTGCACACTAACATGGCTGAACTAGTATATATTCACAAATATTCCCTATGATACAAGTCCTTTTTGTGTATTTGTAGGGGCAGGATAGGCATTCTGTACAGGTGTTCTTTGTCAGATGCTACAGTATACGGTTCATTGTCAAAGTCCCTGGGTTTTAGATCCCTTCTGTGGTTGATTCTACAGTACATGCAGGATGTCTGCTTCTAATCAGTTACTACAATATGTATAAAATACACAGTCATCTCCAGCTAAGAGAACACCCCTTGGTAAGTAAGCAAAGTGTTCTGTAAAGACAGAGTTGACCACCAGGCACAATATGAATCAATTAATAAATAAATATGCATTTGTCATGACACACATGCATCAGCATATGAAATTAACTGAATAAGTAAGAGAAAGGCGATAGACAAGTGTCGACTTGTGTCTGATTCAGGGTTTTTTTTTTCAAGAGCTCGAACAATTTCCAACTTTTTGTTTCACTGCTTATTTACATGTCATTTTGTAGCGATGAGATGCACTCGTGGAAATCCGAATACAGCATGAGTCAGTGATAGATTGAAAGTTTGAATAAATCAGTCGGTGTGCTTCAAGACACTTGTGGTGATGATGAAGTTTGAGGATGATGAGTTATCAGGTTACAAAACAGTACTGTATCAGTTGTGAACGAATCGCTATCGGTGCCAAGAAAGCGTTCTTTTAAGCGAAGTTCCTGTTCCTTTAGCCAGTGCATTTACTCTTAGGAGGTGTTCCTATACGCGGATAGGAAGAACTCCTAAGAGTAAATGTTTATATTTTTAAGGCTAACTTAACTATAACGAACACCCGTTTTAACGATCCCAACTGTAAGAACCAATTTTTTCAATGCAAATTAGCCCCATTAGAATGATCACATACAGGATCGACCCAGATACAATGATCTCAGTACTGACTGACACTGAACTTTCTTTATCTTCATAAAAGTATTGATGTTCAATTCAAATTTGCTGTTTTGTCATTAATCTGGTACAGAAAAATGCTAAATCCTATTATAGTGAACACCCCGATATAATCTACATTTCTACAGGTCCCATGGGAGTTTGTTATAGTGAAGTTAGCCTGTATGTACACACATATAGTTGTAGTCAAAAGTTTACATACCCCAATGGAAGTTTATAATTTCTTGAAAACAAGTAATTCTAGGAAAAATCTTATAACAAAAGTTTTGCTTTTGTGGATGAGGAAAAAAAGTTACAAGAAATAGATGTCTACGGATTGATTTATTTCAGCAATTTTTTTGCAAAACTCTAAAAAAGTTAATTCAAAAGTATTCTATCCTTTGATGTTATGATAGTGTTGTCTACAAAGTGCTAGAAATTTCAGCATGGTAATCCTGAATTGTAGGTGAACTTTCTTAGAGAATATAACCGGGTTAGGCATAGGTTAATTGCTGTCGTTACCCATAAGTTAATATGGGAAAAAGTAAAGTGCTATCTGAAGACCTTAGGCAGAAAATGATTTATTGCCTTAAAGCTGGAGAAGGATACAAGAAGATTTCTAAGCAGTTGAGTATCCCAGTTTCAACTATTGTTTCTATTATCAAGAAGGACAAGACTCATGGCACTGTTACAACGCTCCCTTGGTCTGGAAAAAAGAAGATTCTTTCACCAAGAACAAGTAGAAGAATTGTGAAGATGGTTAATAACAATCCTAGATTGTCTGCCAAAGATATTCAAAGTGAATTGGCTGCAAGTGGATATGAGTTCTGGTCAAAAGTTTTGTGAAATGATGAAACAAAAATCGAGCTATTTCTGATAGTCATTACTTTTGGAGTCAGACGAGGCGTACAAAGAAAAGAACACCATAGTTACTGTCAAGCATGGAAGTGTTAATATCCTCCTATGGTGCTGTATTTCCTCTAATGGCACAGGAAATGTAGCTCCAATACATGGTAAAATGGATTCCACAGCATACCAGAAGATATTGGCCAGTCATCTGAAACCCTCCGCTACAAAACTTGGTTTAAAGTGCAACTGGATGTTACAGCACAACAACGATCCAAAGCACACACCAAAATCTACTTCAAAATGGTTAAAGAACAATAAAGTCAAGGTTCTGCAATGGTCAAAGTCCCGATCTAAATCCAATTGAGTATTTATTTGGTATAAGTTGAAGAAGGCTGTACATTAGAGAAGTTCTCGGAATTTGAAGAATGGTCAAAAATCACTAAAGAATCATGCCAAAAGCTCATTGACAAATATCCTAATCATTTAAAAGAGGTTATTATTGCAAAAGGTGCCTCAACTAGCTGTTAATTTAATTGTCCTTGTCAGGGTATGAATACTTTTGAAATAGCATTTTTGGAATTTTGCAAAAAAAAAAAAAAATAGCTGAAATAAATAATTGCATTCATCTATTTCTCATCCACAAAAGCAAAACTTTTGCTACAAAAGATTTTTCCTATAATGTGTTTGTTTTCGGAAATTTCTTGAAATTATAAATTTCCATTGGGATATGTAAACTTTTTGACTACTATTACTTTTGACTGTGTGTGATATATATATATATATAGCGTTGGGACGAACATGACATTTTCATGTTCGGATAGTCCTTCAAGATTTACATATTTGTTTGGATATTCATTCATTTTCAAAACATTATCAAAGCCATTATATGTAACACTGTATTCAAGTTGATATCCCTTGAGTAAGAAAGGCCTTACTTTATCCTCGTGAATTGACTACACAACAAAGAAAGCAATACAGTAGTTAAATCTTGTGTGTATTTCAAGTATAAACAAAGTGGATAACGCTTTAAAAAAACAAAAAAAAATCCCTTCTATTGCCATGTCTTCACAGTAAACAAAGTAGCCATAGACACGTTTTTATAAAGTAGTAACATTAGTTTTTAACTTGTATAAACACTTCAAATAAAATAAATGTGAAAAAGGGGGCGTTGTACAATTAAAAGCAATATTTACACTGTTTCTGTAGTGCACTCCATTTATGAGAATCGCATCTGTCCTGGATAATTTGATTCCTATAAGCGACTGATTCTTAAAAGCAGACTGATATGATTGCAATTAGCAAAAGTGTGCCTCCACGCACAGCAGTTTAAATACAGTATACAAATGTCAACGATGCGCAATCACTGAGGACAATACATCAAAACAATCAAAGCAAGTCCTCGTGGGTAAGCAGCTTGTTATATGATCACGGTTATGTTTACTCAAGGTTGCAGAATCCTATTTTTCTACATTATACTTGAGAAGCGATTGTCTAGTGAGGGTGCCTAGTTTAACTGCCGCACGGTTGTACGTGTAATTGCCTTTGAATTTAAATGACATTGCAGTACAGTAGTTACTGTCACGACTACCACTGCATTTAAGCGTCTGTGGCTTGCTTTTTTTCAGTTTCGATGCAAATCTCACAGTTTTTCACTAAGCGGAGATGCAAAGCTCTGCAATTCCCCACCCCCCTCCTCACCGCGCCGCTACACAATACCCCTCCCTCTACATGCATATCACACAATAACAGTGCTGTACTCCGTAACAGTGAACACAAAAAATACCTGTACAATGCAGTCGCACATCTTCCTTTTTCCTGTCATGTCGACACACATAAACTGCACAACTTGCTTTTTTTCTGCTGGGACTCGCTGCAGATCAGGGATTATACTGAAACGCTGTGTACGTACCTAATCACGCGAGATGTAATCAAATTCTAAAACCGCTTTATTGGTTGTACACCTCATTGCACTTGATGCAGTATCGTATTACATGCAGTCAGTTTGCCCCGAAATTCTTCTTCTAAGCAGATTGCTTGATTCTTACAAGTGGAGTATTTTAGATCACTATATGCGGTTGATACTTATTTCAGTGATTCTTACCGACAGAGTGCACTGTATTTCTCTTTTTTTGCATTTCACTTAACAAAAACTAGGATTGCATCCAGAAAATGTTGATTACTGTACATGTTATTTCTTTTGCAAGTATGACCTGTATGTATTGTAGCAGTGGTAAAAATCCAAGTGTACAATTTTTATCTTCCAAAATAGATAGCTCTTTTATTTAGCAAATAGAGTGAACAACAACACTCACCAGTGCACAGAGCTGATCTTAGCTGATAGTCAGGACAGCAGCAGTGACAATGGCAAATCTCACAGAGATTAAATCATTTCTGACAGACAGAGGAGGTTTTGTGTCTGAAGTACTGATTGGGGCTGCCATCTTTGGAAAGCCTTGAGCAGGTCTTGTGCACGGGTTGAGTTTAGCAGTTTGGAGTGAGTCACAGCACAGCTTTGAATCATGGAGTTATATATAAAAACTAAAACTGCTGCTGAAGTACTTTCTTTTTTTTTTGTTCTCACTCAGTTTTTTGTTGTAAGTTAATATGCTGGTGCTTTTGCTAAATCCTGTGGTGATTTAAATGTAAAATGTCACGCTAACACCTTGAAAGTTTGTCCTTTTTTTTTTTTTTTTTTTTTTTTTTTATGCCAGCTTGTATAACTACCTACACAAATAATTTTTCAAAGAAAACATTTCGAAATCTCAGCAAAAAAATGTGGCATTTACCATAGAACTAATGTTAAAGCCAGGTTGCATAACTAAGTTTAAAGTACAATGCTATAGAAAAAGAGCTGCAGTCTGTAGCACCACTCTAGGTAATTTTCAGCGAAGGGCATGTTCGTGCCAAAGCTGCCGGATTCCAGCCTTGCTGAAGCACCCCCAGATCATCACGATCCTCCACCACATTTCACAGTGGGTGTGAGACACTGTTGCTTGTAGGCCTCTCCAGGTCTCCGTCTAACCATTAGACGACCAGGTGTTGGGCAAAGCTGAAAATTGGACTCATCTGGGGGTGCTTCAGCAAGGCTGGAATCGGGCAGATTTGTCTTTGTGAAGGGCGCATGAATCAAGCCAAGTACAAGGCTGTCCTGGAAGAAAACTTGCTTCCTTCTGCTCTGACAATGTTCCCCAACTCTGAGGATTGGTTTTTCCAGCAGGGCAATGCTCCATGCCACACAGCCAGGTCAATCAAGGTGTGGATGGAGGACCACCAGATCAAGACCCTGTCATGGCCAGCCCAATCTCCAGACCTGAACCCCATTGAAAACCTCTGGAATGTGATCAAGAGGAAGATGGATAGTCACAAGCCATCAAACAAAGCCGAGCTGCTTGAATTTTTGCACCAGGAGTGGCATAAAGTCACCCATCATCAATGTGAAAGACTGGTGGAGAGCATGCCAAGACGCATGAAAGCTGTGATTGAATACCAAATATTGATGTTCCACCAAATATTGATGTCTGAACTCTTCCTAAGTTAAAACATTAGTATTGTGTTGTTTAAAAATGAACCTGAACTTATTTTCTTTGCATTATTCAAGGTCTGACAACACTGCATCTTTTTTGTTATTTTGACCAGTTGTCATTTTCTGCAAGTAAATGCTCTAAATGACAATATTTTTATTTGGAATTTGGGAGAAATGTTGTCAGTAGTTTATAGAATAAAACAAAAATGTTCATTTTACCCAAACACATACCTATAAATAGTAAAACCAGAGAAACTGATAATTTTGCAGTGGTCTCTTAATTTTTTTCCAGAGCTCTGTGTGTGTGTGTGTGTGTGTGTGTGTGTGTGTGTGTATATATATATATATATATATATATATATATATATATATATATATATATATATATATATATATATATCCATTACATACATGTGATAAACACCACAGAAATGTACTGCATGGTGACATAATTACCAACTGAATTATCTGATTGGTTAGAAATTATTTAATTGGTTTGTAATCTAAAAATAAATCAATTAAACATTTGTGTAACCTAATGAAGAAACATGGCTATAAAGTAAGTTATGTCATTCCTCCTGAGAGACGTGAATTGATACAGTGTAAAATATGAACTCCTCTATCCCTTTTCAAAAGTGTTATTGCAGCCTAGGGAAAGACTTGCCCGTTATAGTGCCTACATTGAAAGGTCATTGACCCAATTCATGTATTTAGTAACCATGGGTAACCTGTAAATTTCACTCCCCTGTAATTGGTATTTTATTACATTATGATGTGTTGTTCTAATGAAAAATCAGCTTTGTATATTATACAGTACACACAGAAGCTGCAACCCCAAGAATTAGCAGTCAGCGGACTGACCTTTTTTAAAAAGATAACAAACGAATGGTTGCAGTATTCAACATTAGTCATGCAGGATTTACAAGAGAGCAAATATAAAAACTCCACATTCACAGTCCATACCACAGCACCAGTGCCTTGTTTCCTCTCCTTGTTTCGGTTTGTTTAGACACGGTTTGCTCCCACATTCCCTACAACACAACACTGTTTGAGAGAACAGAGACGCCAACTAGTCTGATAACTCTTAATTATCTTCTTTAATCCTGGCTATCCCTTAAAAGGCTTTGCCTCATAAATACACAAAGTGGACTTAAATATGTATTCTGAGGTCTAGTTAAAATCACAGGATGGCTAATCATAGCATTCTGTGAGGAATATGTAATCGCATTACACCATATGATGATGACAAGGCCCGAGGCCTACGCAGAACAACGTACATAATTTCAGATTGCTAGCTAAACGCTTTTGGCATCACCTGTTTTTTAACCCCCCCCCCCCCCCCCCCCCCCCCCCCCCCCCCCCGTTGCCCTTTAATTTTTAATTTAATTACAAAAGGAAGTGATACAAGGTTTTGAACTTGTCAGTGTTAACCCCTCCCCCTCCCCTCTTGCGCAATCACACATGCCTCACTCGCTTTCCCTCTGTTCCAGGAACTCTGTATTTGCTGGGTCTCCTTCTTGATTGGTTGCATGTGTGTTTATGCGTTGTTAAGAACAAGCTAGCCAACAGCCCACTGGGTCCTGCTCTCACTCAAGCCATTGTTATTGCTGCACATGCTATTGGTTGGACTGTTTTTCAATGGTGTTTTTTTTGGTTTGTTTGTTTTATTGCATATGTTAAATTACTTTTGGAATACACATGCAAACTTAAAAGCAATCAGAAGTCACATTCAACTGGAAGGTTAACCCCCTCCCCCCCACCAATTTCATTTTTCAGTTGATTTACCCCATGGTTCGTGCTTTTTGACAGTCGCTGTGATTTGCACGCTATACGTAGAAAGAAAGGCACGCAGTATACCTTTAAAAAAAACAAAGAGAAAGACAAAAATAATCATCTTTTGTATGCACAGTGTATGTGTAAATTGTAAAGGCCACGCAGTTTTAGTTTTATTTGGGTTTCACAGTTAAATCAGATGTCTGCTAAAAAGACAATAGAAACCATCTCAAAGCTTTATTGTTCTCCAATCATTTTCAGTTTTATCTTTTAAATCTAGTGGGATTCTGCTCTGCTTGAATACCGAATTGTCATGATTTACTCTTTGTCATCAGACAAGCGGCCTTTGTTATCTGTTTTATTTGTGTACATTTCTTGAAGGTAGTTTTTTCACCAGTATCTCATGCCCACCCAGCTCCCCCATCAAACCTACTGCTTGCCATTACATGACTGTGAGGCAGACAGTCATGCTGTTCGCAAAAGTAGGAGGCTATATAAAACTCCTTTTATTTCTTGGAAAGCACATAATTATTTACACATGGCCAGATTTATGTTACAATGTTGCAAAACCTAGTAGCAAGCAACTCTATCCAAGGACTCCAAAGTTTTTTTTTTTTTTGTTGTGGTTAAAGTATGGAACATTTAACAGAATTATTTTTTCACAAAACAATTTGTTCATTGCCGTTTTTGCATAGCATTTTCTAAAATATGGACACTGTGACTGTTACAACCTTGAACCTATTTAACATCCAGTTATGACCTTGAAATGAATCATATTACTATACATCATTTTGCTGATTATGTGTAATGAGGGATGATAAAGTGTGTGTATACATTCCCTAAAAGTAGTTTATGTATGTATTAATTCATTCATTTAAAAACTGTTTATACTGTACAAATGCTGTATATATTGGTTCTAACCCTGGGTGGCCCACTTACCCCACTCTGTTATTTTTTTTTAGGCCTGATTGTTGGTTTTATTACAGCCTTTCTGCCGTTGTTTGCGGGGTGCCCATGTGAATAAGATACTGCATCCTGAAAAGGTTTACTGTATCCTGTGTGGCTGTTTTTAAATAAATATATAAAGTAACCTTTTCCAGGTCCAGCATGATGTCGATTATTCCATGAGTGTTGAGATCTGTTTGATAAAGGCCCTCTTGCTGTGAATAGCTGTTGCTTTGTTCAGTTCCCACAGCTGTGAAAATGGGATTATCACCTCATTATCTATCTAGCGAGGAGTGGCGGAGTGTAGCTATTTCTGAATGCAGCTGCAACAGCTCACATGTTTCTTCCTCCTATCACAATCTTTTTACTACTTTTGTGGACTGGCATATTTTGATTTTTTTTTTCCTGCAGCTACTGTAGCATTTCACAAGGGTGACTTCTGATAAAAAAATTGCATCTTTCACATATTGTTAATCATTCTTATGCAGTGCAACAGACTGTGAATACACACTGTGAATGTAAGAACTGAAGGCCAGGGAACCCCTTTGGCCGTTTTGTCTTTGACTATAACATTTTAGAGTAGTGGGGTAAAACGAATAACAATTTTAACTAAATAAAGACATTTATGTAGAAGACAAAAATAAAGATTTGTTGACGGCTATTTTATTGTTAGACTTTAAACAGAACAACAGTACATTTGCAATGCAGCTGCTGTAATGTCTAATACAGTAAGCTGTGACACCAGGGGTGGAGTGCACCAAGCAGGCGTAAATTATGCCGTTGCAGCTGCTTACGCCATTGTTACTACTTAAAAAGTAAATTCCGTGCCAAGTGCACCAAAGTAAAATCATCCCTGGCATAGATGACCGAGTCGAAGCAGAGAAAGGAAGTTGCCATAGTTTCACATGTTTGTCTTACCATTCTATAAGCAAAAATGTCAAGAATATTTTTTTATTATTATTTTTTTTACAGTTCACGAAATACGCACACTGCTGTCTCTATATAAAGAGAACAAGAAAATTCTGAATTCTAAGCTTAACACAACAGTAATATTTAGTCAGAAGAAGTTCATATATTGAAGGTCATCCCGTAATTCATCTATAAGACGAAGGAGGTTCTGTCTTGGTAATCGATAGCCCCGATAGAGCTCAAGATCATAAAAAACATAGCCAATGGATTAAGTCTCTCTCTGTGACAGAGAGAATGGTTCTTGGTGATAATTCTCCCTCCTGAACTGTGAGGACGCAGTGTAAAGGGAACAGAGTTCCCAGGTCTAGATGGCCTAACAATTCATTCCCAGGGTTAGGTCATCTAGAAAAAGGGGCTCAGCTGAGGTACATTAAGTCATTGTCCAAGAGGGAAAGAGATGTAGCAACCACAGATTGGAGGAGAAATGGCTGCACTCGCTAACCAAGGAAGTGTGACTGAAGTTACAAATAGTGGACATAGCTTGGTGATCTGTTCCTTTGTTTATGGTTAAGAGAAATGCTGGAGGACAAAAGTAAAATAACCGTAAGTGTTTAGTGTTTGTTTGTTTTGTCAAGTCTAATTGTACTGTTTGTTATTTATTAGACGGCTGACACGATCCGGAGCTGTTGCTACATGCCAGCACAAATACCACACAATGCTTCACCACTGCACAAATAAATTGTATTTCACCATGAGCACTATAGCACTCACTCTGGACTTGAGAATGTGTTTGTGTTCTGTGTGAGTGTAAATACCATGTCTATATTTCGGGACTGAACACCATGTTATATTTAACTGTGCATACACATTGTTGTGTATTGCTAGTTTTCCATTGTTATATACTGTTGTCGTCAGACTTTGGATTACAATTAAACCATCATTTCACCAGTACTTTGTTGTTTATCACTGTCTTGAGCACTGCCTCACCTCTACACCTGCGCACTGCAAACCACTTAGCCACAGTCTCGTATGATTTTTTTTTTTTTTTGCAAATCATTGCACGGTGGTACTATAAATCATCAAACCAATGTACTATTCCGCCCATCTTTGGCTTTTACTAAACTAAATGTTATCTTATGATATTCAAAGATGATTTGCTTTTAAATTTAACTTTCTGCCTCTATCCCCTATGTTATTTGCCTGTCTACCCAGCCTTACACCTACCTCCTAGCAGGCGTTCAGTTACAACCCCTTTACAACCTAAATAAGTCTTACGTCTGCTTGATGCACTCCACAAAAAAATTGCGCCCATCACTTATGCCATCATAACACTTACGCCTGCTTGGTGCACTCCACCCCTGAACTTGTTCTTTTAGGATGAATGAAAGCTAAAGCAGACTAGGTGAATGATAGTGCTACAGTGGAAATATCCTTTCCAGATGGTTTTAAACATGGTACCTATGTCACCATCATGTTTAGATAGACCTTGCTTAATGTATCATACAAGTGTGATACGGCCCATTACATAGTGATTGTTTGTGTACTGAAAACTATCACAAGTAAAGTAGAAGTGGTCATTGTACACCAAACATTAAGTGTCATCCTGATTAGGGGCAGTCGATCCACATGTAGAAATCCACCAGGGTTGACACAATAACCCCAAGCACGGTGACACCCGAACCTTAGTGTGTTAGGGGTTACCCAATTTCCATTACAGGGCAGTAAATAGGCGGTCGGCCAGTCGTTGCCATTCGGAGCCTGACCCGACGTGTCCTTCGATAGGGTTGGGGGGGTGCCAATGGGGGGGGCCCCAACCCCTTCCCCCGGTAATTTTTTTTAACTAAAAAAAAAAAGATATATTTTAACTTGTTTATAAAACTTATAAGAACTTATAAGAACAATGCTGTGAAAATTATAGTCATTAAACATCATACATATTCATTATTACTACGAAACGAAAAAATGTTTTGCTTGTTGTGGATGTTGTGTATTCAGTCACATACTTGATTGGCATATGTCATCAACCTCCAGTGAGTTATTAGCCTAGCAAAACAAAAAGGCTTTTTTGCAACAATAGGTCCTGTAGTGTACTGTATGCTTTGCTGCTCTTGTGTATTAGCAATCTCATAGCAAGCTACTGCAAGCTAACATAGGACTTGAATGCTTAGAAGAGAGAATACAATAGTGCAAGCAACTGAGGAGAGGTGTTGATGGATCCAGATTACTGCTTTGGGTTGTGGGAAATTATTACTGTGTGTGTTCCATCTTTCCATTTTCATGATATAGTATTTGATTTGCTAACATAAAATATGTATTGTAGAATATATAGCTGCTGTGATAGTGGATGGTTAGAGCTCAATTAGTACAATTGCCTTAAGGGCGGTGTCAGCCTGTTTTTAAAGAGGAGTTGATAATGGTTTTAGACAAAGATATTCAGTAAGCAAGCAGTCTGATAAAATGAGAAAAATGCCCATCCTAGGGCTATATTTTCTTGGTCAGGCTATGAGGTTCTATAAACAGAAGTCTCTCTATAGAAACTATTTTCAAATCCTAATGATGCAAACATAGCTACTGTTACAGTACAAGGTTATGATTTTGTATATGAAGCTGTTTTTTTTTTGTTTTTTTTAAGTGACACGTTTTTATATTGAAGACATCTGCACTTTGTTAACTTATAGTCCTCCAAGCTGTCCCAAACCAATGGTATCTGGAGCCTGAGTACTAAGTGGCTAGAGAGACCTTATTTATTAGATTTTAAAATGTTTTTTTTTTTTATATATATACAACAGAGTCTGCAGTTACATATTGTAGACTTTTATAATAAAGGAGTAAAAAGGTGTGTCAGCATTAAATCCATTTGATAAATACTAAAAGACATTACAAATATTTCTGAAAATAGAAAATTAGAAAATGCATTTACATTTACCAACTAGCAGATTCAAGGATGGTTTCACAGCTGTCTTGGACTATTCGGCACCATTGCTTTTTGCTGTGAGTTTAGTTCATTTCAGTTAATTCTATTTAAATGCCTCTTTATGGGTGAGATTCATAAAGGAAAGGATCATTTTTGATCAGTAAGAATACTTGCAAGGCAAGTTTGAGTTGAATGGGGTGTATTTAAATTTAAATAAAAGTAGAAAATAAAACTACTTTTTTCAATATTTGTATGTCAATAAATAAATAATAAAATAACTTTTTCATTTTCCATTAATGGCTTCAGAGCTGGGAAATCCAAACTCCCAGAAATATCTAAATCCCAATTGAACTCTGATTTTTGCCAGGGACAGCTCTATTAGGCAATGGCATGTGTGAAGTCCTGGGCAAGCGATAAGACAAGGAAAATTGGCCAGAAATGGCCAATAATAAATACAAAAAAACAACAACTGTACAGCAGACATTATGCGTGCTCTCAAGATTATGGTTTTTGTAACATCTGTTGGGAGTTAGTGTCCTTCTCATACCATAGCTGTGTTGTATACAGTGTAGAGCGAGGTAATCAATCTCTCAGTACATGGTTGCATTACATCGCTGAACGCCTTGCAAATACTAATAACAGCAAGATAATGGAAGCTGTCTCCCTGATCCTAGCTTCCCTTGCTCACTGCCCTGCCTGTGGTGGCCATGAAATAAGGTCAAAGTATAGAAGGGTCTGGCGTCCATTCCAAACCTCTGATACATAGTCCCCAGCTTATGTAATCTGAACTGCGCCATGCCAGAACCTAGAAAGGAAATGATTACATCCAGCTATAATGCGTTGTACAACAATAGATTAGTGAGCGTGAAATTAAAAACTGCTGCTAACATACATTGAAAACAGGCAGGCGTTATACAGCTTGTTGCTTTGATAACAGAGACTGTGGTACTTCCAAAGAGGGACATAAACGCTTGTTAATTATTTTGCTTTGTTTTTCTATTTTTATTATGTTTTGTTTTGGAACACATTTCTCCTGAAACAGGAATGAGGAAGTGGGTAGTTGACTGGTGCGTTTTTCAATAAAAGTAGAATAGACTTTGAATATGCATTGTTGTCACTGTGCTCAAATTCCCTGCTTTTGTTAGACCCAAAGCTTCACATTTAAGCACCACAAAAGGAAAGTTTATTCAGAGTAGATCTTCACTAAATGGTGCTGGCTCTTGCTTCTATAAAGTTCATTTCTTAACAACATTAAACTGTATTGCGTGCGTTTTAAAACTAGCACGTTGTTGACATTTGTGCCTCTCAGCTGAAACACATACTGAAGTAATTGGATAATAATGATGATTTTGTCAGAAACAATATGGGAAAACCTGCCAATTTACCTTAACACTTTCAATGCTAGAGGTAACTTTACAGAGAGTTGAATGTTTGATGCCATATCTGAACTTGCAATACAGTACATTGCTTCTGTTTTATCTAATCTTTAACCAGTGCTTGAGATTGGGGGTGTAGATAAGGCATATGGTTTTGTTAAATAAAGCATTCCGTTTTGTAGATTCAGCTGGGTGTAGTGATTACTTTCAGTGAGCCACTGAATCCTGCTGTGGGTACTCACTCCTTTGTGCTGGTTAACATCAGTGTTTGATATAGGCAAGACTGGAATCTGGATGAATCGGCTCCCTTTCACCCCCTCATGAAAGAAATTGCTGAGCCCTCTGCATTGACCAAGCAAACATACGGTAGATGTGCTGTAATAATTGTTTAGCAGGGTTTGGGATTAATTTCTTGTGTACAGTATGTTAGTGTTTCTGACACATTTATGTATTCTGTAGTATTGCGATAACATTTCCACATTCTTTAGATTCTGCTTGCTGACATGGAATTTCCATAGCTACTGTAGTAAAAAACTGTTTTCCGATTCTGCAGAATGAGATCAATATATGATTTGTGTATTCGATTTTCACCTTTTTTTTTTTTCCCCAAAGCTTCAGATTACATGCAGTACATTTGTAGAAATCATTAATTGAATGCAAAAACACAATTTTATTTTTTGTGCAAGTTGTTTTGCGATTGTATAACACTTTCAGAAAAAAAAATTATAATGATGGCTTCTGTTTTTAGTCATTGAATTTTTCGGTGCTTATTTTTAGCTATTTTCGAGTTTAATGTAAATCGTTTTTTTTTTTTTTTTTTTTTTGGAGGGGGCTTGCGCTTTTTATGTAGTGTATAAAATTATTGTTTTCGGTTACTTTCCAAAATTCTTTTTTTCTGTCACAGTGTGAATGAACTCGACTGTACTTGCACACTTGTACTTGTACAGTAGTCTCCGTGTATAGGAACCTCCTAAGAGAACACCCTTGTGGGGTAACACATTTTTCCCAGCTAAAGGAACATGAACTTCGCTTAAACACCTTTTTGGCACCAATATCGATTTGTTCACAATGGATCCAGTACTATTTTGTAAAAAAGCGACTTGTCATCGCAATAATGTCTTGAGGGACACTGATTGGTTCATTAAATCTTTCCAGAACCACAGTCATATCATTGAATTATTTTGTATTCTGATTTTCACAAGGGCATCGCATCGCTACAGAATGGCATGCAAAGAAACTGAAAAATGTGCCGCTGTTTCTGTTGCTACACAGAGCTGGAAATTCTTAGCGCTCTGAAAAACCGGAATCAGACACAAGTCACCGAGCAAGTAGATGTTTCCCGTTCTAGTGAGATGCTGCACCATTCTATTAAATAATGTGCATGTCTTGTATATTGCTGCTGCATTTTGTAACGTGTGTACGGGTGCTGTGTTAATTTAGTTTGATAGTTAGTTTATTAATGTTAAGTTAACCCTATGTAGTGGACATTATTTTTGCCTCTGCCATTGTGATAACCCGAAATACACCCTCTGGCTAATTTCATATTACATAGCGGTTTAAGCTTTTTGACCATGTTGTTTTAGTTTTATTAATGTTAGCTTGTCTGTTACTTTATTGTTATAGTTTATTAACATACACTTACACGTGTTCCAATCCTCAAATAGAAATGTATGAATGTGCTGTCACTCAGTAGTTAGGGTGCGTTGAAATCAATGCAAGATACAAGTCAGGAAGGAGGGACATTGTCCAACTGTACTGAGAGTTTTGTTTTGTTTTTATAATCTACTGTATTTTATTAATTTTTTTTGCAGGAAAAGGACTAAAGTGAGCGAGTAACCATTTCCAGTGTTTTTCCGGTGTTTATTGGATAGCATCGATTTACATTTTTTTGGATCAGTTTTTATCCGTTTTTAAACCGAAAATCAGAAGCCCTAATTATAATTAAACTCGCAAGCCTTTAAGCTGCACTGTGTACATTACCATGCTTCCTATAAGCCACATATTGCACACTTTCTACTTGGAAGGTTCCTTGGTGTTTCAGGAATGTCATGTGCTGAAAAGCCTGGTTAACTTCTCATATTCTTTCAGGCCTCTATCAATACCATGCAACATTATTGGAGGCTGTGTGGTCCGTTGGTTATAGAAAAGGGCTTGTAACCAGGAGGTGTCTGGTTCAAATCCCGGCTCATTCACTGACTCACTGTGTGACCTTCCACTCCGTCTTTTGGGTGAGACGTTGTTGTAAGTGACTATAGCTGATGCGTAGTTCACACACCCTAATCTCTAAGTCCCATTAGATAAAGAAACAGATAATAATAATTATTGACATTTAGTAATTGTGTTTCCTTGGCAACACCAGTAATGGTCAGAAAAAAAAATAGGATATTTGAATCTTTTTTATTATTGTTATTATTTTTGTTTTAACACTTTTGAAGAGTTTGGGGAATTTAAAAAAGGTACAAGTACTTAAATGTGTTAGTTGGTTTGTTTTAGGTTTTACATAACTGCTCCCATTTTTGTTCTACTGTGGAGGTTCCTGACTTTTTTAGTTTGTGATTAGTTGACATCCTATTGAGATTTATCCATCTATTTGGAAGATTATTAAATATTTACTGTGTTAGACTAGTCTGTGAGTGCTACAGTCACTTTAACCACATGCTGCTAATATTGGCTAATTAATGCCCAATAGAAACAAATGTAAAGATTGTGTTTAATTACAATAATATTCTTTCTGCAACAAAGTACTGGTACGGTTTATAGTAAACACTCTGCTTTTGCAAAAGTTTGACAGTCTGGTCAGAATCATACTTGCTTAGATTTTAAATGATAAAGGTTTTAAGTTGGAATTGTTCTACTGAAATAAGTTTTCTTCTTGTAGAAATTTCCACAACAACAAATTAATCTTTTTCTTAGAGAAGTGTTTGCAGGCTTCATAGAACTGCCAGAAGTAATAAGGGTATCATTTATTTTCATGGGCATAAATGCTTCATTACCTTGGAGACTAAATTGGATGATAGGATCGTAGCCTGGCAACCTGACACCATTGTAAACACTATAGCTAGGAGTGTTGTTTTAATCCATTGTTTTTTTTCTTGTTTAAATTTTTTGTTTTTGTCCTGCAGTAATTAGTGACCTTGGACTGCCTGGTATTTATAATGGCAGTGCTACTTTCCTGACACACATTGTGATTTAGGGACATTCACTGACTTTAAGCCAATACCAAGCCAAATACACAGTATAACCAAAATAGTGTTCTGATAGTAGAAGGTTACAATTAACCCACCCATGCTTTTTTTTTTTCAACTTAGATGTGGTATTGTCAATGCAGTGCTATTCTGTATTATGGTTTATGTAGTGATGTGTTTATGCATCAGTTGTTTTTTAGTTAAATAAAAATTTGTGAATCCAGATAGTTGATGAGATATGCGGGGACTCTCAACACTAGAGTTAAAAGGTTAAAGGACGCTATGCTAAAGAGCACTGTTTTAGCTGACACAGCACTCCAGGACACAGACTTATAAAGTAATAGCTCCAGCTTGGACAGGATGCCAGATCGTGTAATTGCTGGGTTAGGAGCAAATGTAAAAAATAACTAAACAAAGAGAATGGGAGTTAAGCATGATCTCGGATCATTTTCAAATTTGTCAGAGCCTGGGACCCAGACAGATCTGTCCACAGTGAACATTAATCTTGATGTACTCTGTTTGTATTAGAATTTATTTTTTAATTAGGAATGCAGATCTGGGGAGAAGCGTGTGTGAGGGTTTGTTAGTTTTGGAGAGCAATAATCATTGTTACAATGTACAAGGAGACGTTGCTGCTGCTTAAAAAAATAAATTGCAGTTCTGTGTTCTTCCAAGTTTTTGAAGTTATTTAATAAGTTAATTTATTTTCACAGATTTTCATATTTTAACTTGCATGACCAGTGCAATTTTTTTTTCCCCCCATTAGTGCCATAATTTCTGCACTGGTTGGACTTATCAAAAGCAAGGCGTCTGGGTGTCTGTGTAAGGAGGTTTTGTGCATCATAATCCACCATCACCATTAGGACATTGGTGTCTTTTTACTGTAGGTACAGTCATCTCTGTGAAGATCCAGTTTGCATAAACAAAATGGTTTACCTCAAAACGCTTCTCACATACCAGAATATTAATGTAAGGTAAAACGACAAGAAACTACTACTAGACAAACATGAAGGTTCTGGCTGAAACATCTACCGATTTGGTTTTGTTTCTTATAGCCTTACCTTCAGAGCTTTTTGATTGAGCGTTTTTGAAATTATGGATAATAGTAATAATGTAAAAAGCAAGGTATTGATACCTTACAAAGAATGGTGACTAAATCAAACAACTGCGAAAAAAACTTGAGAAACAAAATCCATAAAGGACTAGGGGAGGCCAGTGCTTTGTGGGAGCAATGGATGGCTTTGTTGTATGTACTGTCAGTGTGGCACCTTCTCATGAGCACGTCATTAGAAATTAAAATCCAGACTTTGTTGACAGCTCAACATCCTGTAATTCCAGAGCATGACAATATGTAAAGAAGAGACATTAAGAAACCTCACAACTTTCATCCACCAATTAGGAAACATCATTGCAGGGCATTGTGACCTTTTAAAATAAACGAAAATGGAAATAAAAGGAAAGACCTAATAATAATAATAATAATAATAATAATAATAATAATAATAAACTGTACATTTTAAAATGTCATTGATTACAGTAACAATAGGCACTGTTTACTGCTTAGCAATTGCAATAAAGCCTGTTATTGGTTTTCTGTACGTTTGTACCTTCTCAATCTGTTCGACTACTAGACTACATTTGTGTTCTAATCAGGGTTCTATTTAATTCCAAGAAGCCAGCAGGGACTGATCTTCATAGGTAGGACAGCAGTGCCATTATCTCAAATAAACTGAACTCCACTTAGATAGTTCAGCATGCTGTATAAGGGGAGACGGAGGGCATTTTTAATGAAACAAGCTTTATATATATATATATATATATATATATATATATATATATATATATATATATATATATATATATATATATATATATAGTAAGATAGCAGGGAGGGGGTTAAAATTCCTGCCTGCTAAAACCTTGTGAGAATGCACTTTTGGGTGAATGGGCTAAGGGTTTCTAATTGTGTAAATTGTTTTTATTGTTTAGATAATCCCCTGCACCTGGTGCTAATTGTAAACTGGAGCCAGGTGCAGGGTATTTAAGAGAGGCAGCCAGTTTGCTCAGGGCTGCTGAGTGAAGAGCCCGACTATGTGTGTGTGTGTCCAGTCGTATCAAGAAAGGTATTGTGTGAAACAGGTGTAAGTTTTGTGAGTGACAGGTAAACGGCTTAGCTGGCCTGTGAGTTAGCTAGGAACCAGTCTGTGTTTAGTCAGAGCTCTAAAGGAGAGCTAGGTGTTGATTTCTGTTTGTTTAATTTTTGTTTTTGATTTGTGTTTATTAAAAGTGCACAATCGTGCTAAAAAAAATCAATTTCTGAGTGTTGGGTCTATTTTAAAGGGGCAACGAACCGAGTGAGGTGCAAGGATCTTTTACATATGGTGGCAGCAAGTGTGGGCGCCCCTAAAGACCCAGAAAATTGATTTTAAAGATTTGTTTGATTGGCTCCAGAATTGGGCAGAAGAAGTCCTACGGTCTCCAGATCTCAAAAGAGGAGAGAAAAGGAAAAGATTAGACGATGAAAATAATTAAGAGCCAGAGAGAAAAATTAAGAGGGAGGAGCCACCGCTCCCGGAGCCCAGAGTGGAGGAGCCGCCACTCCCAGAGCCCAGAGTGGAGGAGCCACCACTCCCAGAGCCCAGAGAGGAGTAGCCACCACTCCCAGAGCCCAGAGAGGAGGAGCCGCCACTCCCAGAGCCCAGAGAGGAGGAGCCGCCACTCCCAGAGCCCAGAGAGGAGGAGCCGTTGCTTCCAGAGCCCAGAGAGGAGGAGATGAGGTGCCCACCTCCATCACCCCAGCGAACCAGTCCGGCACTGTCAGGTGCGGTCCCTTGCCCCGTGCTTCTGGACACCCTGCCGGTATTCCTAGACCTCCCTGCGTTGGACCTGGAGCCCAGGAGTCTACAGCATTGGCCACAGCTTTTCTCCTGGTTCCCTTCTCTGCTCTTCCCGAACACCCAGACGTCGCTGGGCTGCTGCCAGACGTCGCTGGTGCTCCCCCTATTCGCTGCTTCGCTCCCCCTGGGTGATCGGACATCGCTGCGCCGGTCCCCAGTGGAAAACCTCTGTCTACTGCTGCATCCTCCTGTTCCCCGGTCGTCGCTTTGGTCGGCCCTGTCATCCCGATGTGGTCCCTTGTCGCCGGTTCATGGTCCCTTCCCAGAGGTGCCGGAAGGTCCGACCCACCCTCATGTCCGCCAGTGGAAGAGGGCGGAAATAGAAATTTCGGGACTTGAGTGTGGGTGGTTGTGTTTTAGGGGAGGGGGTGGCCTTGGTATGGCCGATCACTTGGGGGGGGGGGGGGGGGGGGGGGGGGGGGGGGGGGGGGGGGGGAGAGAGGAGAGGTGTTGATTTCTGTTTGTTTAATTTTAGTTTTTGATTTGTGTTTATTAAAAGTGCACAATCGGGCTAAAAAAAATCAATTTCTGAGTGTTGGGTCTATTTTAAAGTGGCAACAAACTGAGTGAGGTGCAAGGATCTTTTACAATATATATAGTATACACATACAGGATCTCGGACTGAGCTTTTCCAGCGCTGTACAAAGAAAGCACTTAACGTTTGGCTGCTTTTGTTCAAAGAATGTGTTGAAGTGTCTGGAAACCCACATCAAATTTTCCAGAGGGCTCTGATGGCATAGTGTTTGCCCCACCATGCTCATGCCAAGACTACTTTGCCAGCAGTTGTTACAAAGTCGTGGTAATGCATTTCTTAAGAATGCTTTTGTTTTAGAGATAACACTACAGCAAAAAGGACTATAGCTGATCGTGTCTGTCTGCCCATCTGTCTGTCACACTCCACGAGGTGAAAACTATTGCCTTGATCTTGCACCAAACTTATATCAGTCCTAAAATGCACACTGAACCACATCCTGTTGAATTGGAGTGCAAAACACATGACTGGACCAGTTATCTGTGTTAGGTGTGGATTCAAAGCAAGAGAAACATTCTCACACACAGTTTTCCGAAGAAAATATTCAGAGTTCTCATCTCTTTGTCACCACCCTCGAAACACCGGCGTTTTATCAAGCTGAGCATATCGGTAACTTCCAACGGCCTTTGGGGAATGACTAGAAAGCATTTCGTCTGGTTCATTTTAAAGGATTACTCTACCTTTTAAATATATATATTAGTGCCTATAGAAAGTCTACATCCCCTTCCAAACTTGTCACCTTTTGTTGCATTTTAGCCTGGAATTAAAATGCATTAAAATTGTTTTTTTTTGTTCATTTAGCTACACATCCTACACCATAACTTCCAATTAAAAAAAATATTCTAGAAATTTGTAGAAAATTAATTAAAAAATAAAAACTGAAATGGTTTGGTTGGATAAGTGTCCACCCCCTTGTAACAACAATCCTAAATTGAGATCAGGCCGTCCCTCCAAAGTGGATGACCGAGCAAGAAGGAGAATGCAAAGTGTTATGTTTGGCGCAAACCCAACACAGCTCATCCCCCAAAGAACACCATCCCTACTGTGAAGCATGGTGGTGGCAACATCATGTTATGGGGATGTTTGTCATCAGCAGGGACTGGGACACTAGTCAGGATAGAAGGGAAAATGAATGGAGCAAAGTACAGAAAAGTTCTTGAGGAAAGCCTGCTGCCCTCTGCAAGAAAGCTGAAACTGGTACGGAGGTTCACCTTTCAGCATGACAACGACCCAAAGCACACAGCCCAAGCTACACTGGAGTGGCCAAGGAACAAAAAGGTAAATATCCTTGAGTGGCCCACAGTCAGAGCCCCGACCTAAATCCAATCGAAAATTTGTGGCATGACTTGAAGATTGCTGTCCCAACGGAACTTGACAGAGCTTGAACAGTTTTGTAAAGAAGAATGGTCAAATATTGCGAAATCTAGGTCTGCAAAGTTGGTAGAGATGTATCCCAACAGACTCACAGCTGTAATTGCTAACAAAGGTGCTTCCACCAAGCATTAACTCGGGATCGAGACTTAACTGATCTTTCAGTTTTGTATTTTTAATATATAATCTTTTTCTTAATAAAACCTTTTTTTCCCCTTAACAGTGTGGAGTTTGGTGTGTAGATAAGTGGAAAAAAATCCACATTTAAATGCATGAAACTCTGAGGCACTGACACAACAAAATGTGAAAAAAAAAGACTTTCTATAACTGTGTGTGTGTGTGTGTGTGTGTGTGTGTGTGTGTGTGTGTGTGTGTGTGTGTGTGTGTGTGTGTGTGTGTGTGTGTGTGTGTGTGTGTGTGTGTGTGTGTGTGTGTGTGTGTGTTTCTATGTGTGTGTGTGTGTGTGTGTGTGTGTGTGTGTGTGTGTGTGTACGCCATGCATCGGGAACAAAAGGTAAGCAGCAATGAAGGCAGACGCAGTTCTGCCTGTGCTCTTACCTCTCGCACTCCTGTTCCAGCAGGGTGGTGAATTCGTCACTCTTCTGCATGTACTCCGTGTGTTTCCTCTTCTCGTCCTCCAGCTCGTAGATGCTTTTTTTGTGGGACTTCTCAACAAGGAGCAGCTGCTCTAACATGCGTCGGTGTGTCTCCTTCTGCTTCTCCACCACCTTGTCTAACTGTGGGCAGAGAAATCAGAAGCTATGGAGGTTGTGACTGACAAGTAAAAGAAGTATGTACAAAGCAACGCCCCCTAGGGGCACTACAGCTTGCTGTTTATATTTTTGTTTAGGGGATCACAACAGCATTTAAACATTGGAAAGATATATGCAATAAATGATTAAATAAATCAAAACAAGAATGAAATATATATATATATATATTTAATTTAGGCCCTATATAAGGATAATATATATTTTAAATCCCTGCCCTTAATGAGCCACCATAAAAATGTGTATGAACTGCACATAAACAGCTAAACAGAAATGTTACAATATAGTCTGATCTGCTAGTCCTGTATTTCTTTGTGAAAAAGGAATGTGCAGAAATTGTATGTGAATTAGGCAATACTCCAGTGAAATCCAAACATACACAAATTCACCCGGTTGGACACGGCGTTTTTGGAAAAGTGAAACCATTATAGAACTGGTTTGTCTGTTCAGACTTTACTTGAACCGATCTTGTGAAAACTGTTCTATCTAAAACTGATCTGAGACCTATTCCCAGCAGGTCTGAGTTGAACTGGTCTCAGACTGTACTCTGAATAGTCAGATCTAGAATGTGACTCAGTTTGTTTTATTCAGCCTTGTCTGTACACAGGTTAATACTTCAATCAAGTTTTGTGTAAATGTGTTTTGGTTTTGGGAAACAGACATGAGCCTAATCCTTCTGAAAACAGTGCTCCACCCATGCATTTCAAAAAGCAAGGAAACAGGTTTGTTTTCCAAGCTCTAAAGTTGGCCCATTTCTCACTGATAAGCAAGGCTCCAGTGTGTAATACATGGATTTATGCCTGTGGGGAACAGCAAGTTTTTTAAACTGTACTGTATTTAATGACTGGTACTCACAAAACCTTTATATTTGAGTTTAGATGGAGTCACTTTAGATACATTTGACGGCATCTTCCTCTGCTGTGTAGTCGCTAGGGCTACATTGATATAATTTTTAATTAAGGAGAATTCTGCATCCTGTATGACATTTAATCTGACAACAAAATTTGATATTTTAGAAAGACCTTCAATTTAAGACTTTAAAAAGACTTCCATTAAAACATGTTTGACATCACCTTGATATTTTGATTGATTAGTTCTGCAAATCTTAACTAAAAGTGGCTGCGTGTCTTTGAAGAGAAGGGGAGTTCGGGGCACATTTATTCATCAACGAAACCACAGTCAAACAACTCAGCAGAAAAGTGAATATAATTTAATCATAGCAATACATAATTATAGTATTACACATTTCAAACGTAACACCTGGAAAAATTGCTTGCAATTTCAGTTTAGCATTTCATATTGATTGCCAAAAGTAATACAATTATACATTAATGTTAAAGTTTTCATAATTACAAGTTAATTTCCACAGAAACACTCCCCCCTTCTAATATATGTATTTTTTTCAGACAAGTTCAGGAACAACAGTAATTTCATCATCACTTAGTAAATCTCTATCAATTACACGGACGTTAGGTTTAAACTTTCCTGACTATAACCACTTCCGTTTTGACTGAGTACTTCTCAAACACTGATCGCTTGCAATGATATTTAGTTTTGCAGTCTTCATCTGTTTTAGGTTTGGCAAAACGATCAATAACTTTACTCTCTGTGCTCGGTTCACATCCCTTTGTTTTGTGTTTTTATTTTTCTAATGCCACTTTCATGTTCTACATCTAAAACATAGTCCTTGCTACCATCTTCACTACAACAGACACTTTTGTCTGTCTAATTAGGATTTCAAACTCAGACTCAAACATTTTAACTGTTAAGTGTAACAAAAGAGCAAAAACCAAATCCAATTACCAAATTATTAGTGAAATCTCATTACCGAACAAGTAGCACTTATGAAGAAATGTTTTAAGTGTTGAATCGGTGCCTAACAGCACTCGAAACAGTGGCATATTTTTACTGATCCAGCACGTAGCATTGTTTATCCCTTACTGAATGCTCATACTGTAAATTAAAAAAAAAAAAAAATGGCATAAAAAAAATTGGCACACTATTTAAAAAATAATGATTCTGGTCACATTTTTTGGGGAAAAGAGCACATGCCATTGACTATACCCACCTCAGCCACAGGCTTCTCGTAAATGTCTTCCTGCCACTGTGTGGCTCTCCCCTGGATGGCATCTCTCTGGAGGGCCTGCAAGACATTCTGTGGGGTCGCAAAGCCATACTGGGCTTCTAGCAGAGCCAAGTCGATCTTCTGTGCTTTGAGGACAGTGATGACTTCATCGCGAGCCTAAAAGATAGCACAAGCTTTAAAGCAGATAATGCTGATTTGTGTTCATAGATTGCTTCTTTATTTGGCGGTAGTGAATTAGCAAGTGGACCTGGAGTACTGCCCATGTAAAGTTTGGAATAACCATGAACTACCCACATTTGTGAAATAAAGATATTTTGTCATAAAGAAAAAATGAATGCATATAAATAATATTAGACATTATCCTCAAGTGCAACCAATTGCAAAATAACATGCGTATGTTAACTAATCAGTGCAGATTTCCAACAGTGTTACATTGTATTATAATTAAATACTGACAAGTTAAAAAGAATCTTTAGCACACTTCAGTTGCTATCACACAAGTGTCCTTGCCCTGCTGCCACTATATGCTGAACAGCCAGAAAAAGCATATCATGTGAATCTTGTATAGAAACTTGTAATTCTGACCTGGAGCTCCCCCTCCAGCATGCTGAGCAGAAAGAGCAGGTCATCCCGGGAGAGCTCCCTGCCCTTCCCTGTAGCCACACCCCCCGACCTGTGGCTCCGCCCAGCTCCTCTCTTGTGGTTCCTCAGGACAGTCCCAGTGTCCTCTGAGAGGTCCCTCTCCCTGACAGTCCATTTGGCTTTCCCTGTCTCACTGCTGGCCGAGTCCTCGCATTCAGAGTTCCTGCGTCTGGAGCGAGCGTGATGCTGGGTACGCTTCATCTTCACAGGATTCTCCATGCTGTTACTACGAGAGCGCATGGTTACCTACCAGAGTGGGGAACAAATGGAGATTGAATGGTCTAACTGTGAGTGAAACCCACTTTGCTGTACAGTATGTGACTTCCCTTAAAAAATCTGTGCGGTTCTACAGTGCATAACCTGTTATAACTTGAGAGTGGTTGCTTTTTCTTTTCTTGCAGTATTTTTTTCATTAAGTAAATATCATTCCATTCCTTTCAAATGGATAAAACAAACACTGAATAATTGGTGTACCCGTTCAAGCTCAGACTCTGCCTATATAATGTAAAACACTATGGTTTTCATGATTAACCTAATAGGCGATAGACTTTTTCAGTGATTGCCGAGATAATAATTTATTACAGCTGGCCAATGCAACATACAGACTGTTCTTGCTTTTATATTTTGGCATCCTAAGTTTAATGCAAAGATTGTACCATAGAATGTATCTATCACAAGTTCCATAAGACTTATCTTACTTTGTGGAGAGTCTTAATTACTCACCCTAAAATTACTGCTGTTTTTTTTTACATTAATTGATGGTTAGTGGAAGGTGTGGTACCATAGTAAGCAGACTTAAAAGCACCCCAAAGCTTTATTTATATAGTTTACTACTGGAATAACATCACTGGGCAAACGTGTTGTTATACTTAGACTGTGACTTTACTAAATGTATTACTCACACCTGAGCTTACATTGGATGTGTAACTTAATATGAGGAAATTAGCTAATATTGCCAGTGTCTGTCAATTATACTATACTTAAACGGTATAGTTCCCTGCAGGCAGTCATCTTCTGTTCATAGACTTTTCAACAAAGATAGATAAGTAGGCTGTATAGTAACCACAGCACTACTGTATGTAGCCCCCAAAGGAAGCCCAACCCTAAACCAGAAACATCACATGCTGATTCAAAGTAGGATATTCAAGGGGGGATGTACGGTATTTAGTTCTGTCTGTGAACTCTTGTGCCCTGAGAATAGACAAAACCATCCACAGTTCATTTTCCACTCCAAAGCACCTGGTTCTGTCGTCATAAAATCACTTAATTTGACCAGTTCAGGGATG
The DNA here is from genome assembly GCF_017654505.1 of Polyodon spathula. Classification (NCBI taxonomy): domain Eukaryota; kingdom Metazoa; phylum Chordata; class Actinopteri; order Acipenseriformes; family Polyodontidae; genus Polyodon; species Polyodon spathula. The sequence continues at coordinate 23,752,840 of NC_054548.1, forward strand.
TAACCTTGGAGAAGAAAATGTCTGCAATTACTGTATCTTTGTTTACTTGAATAATTCTTACACTGACTTTAGTCAACAACCTAGTTGTTTTTTCTTTTTGATTTTTCGTACGCAATCTCTGTTGTTAAGGTCCAATGCAACCATGCTCTAGCCAGTTTTAGAAACCAGTTTTAGCTAAATACCCGACTCAAGATATGGGTGGTCAAAGGAGCTCTCGCCATGGCCAAACAGATCGAGATTAAAAGGCTCAAAACAATAGATTGTGCGTGTCCCGTTAGTAGCTGTCAGTTTGTTTTTCATTCAACAGTTTCCTTCAGTTTTTTCTTGACAGTTTTTGTAGGTTCGGTATTCAGTTTGGTATTTGGCCGAATCTTTTGAGATGGATTCGGTATTCAGCTGAATCTCAAAAACTTGGATTTGGTGCATCCCTACAGTGAAATACAAGGCATAGTACATTAAATACAAACTGTAAAAAAACAATGCAAATACATGAACTACAAGCATATTACATTAAGTACAGGGCTAGGATGTGAATTCTAAACATTGTGGATGTGTGTGTCATACAGAACCATACATAAAAACCTGAAGTAGCAAATTAGACAACAGGTAATAACAGAGATCAGTCTTAAAGAGCATTGAAAGCAAGAGAGAACAAGTGGATCTTGAGAGTTGATTTGAAGCGAGCGACTGTGGGAGCTGCATGCACTAAAGCTGGGAGAGTTCCAGAGAGTCAGGGCCATGAAGCTAAAAGCGCACTCTCCGAGTGTGGTGCACTTTTGCTTGGGTATAACAAGCAAGTCAGAGTCAGAGGACCTCAGCTTGTGTGCAGGGACATAGCGGGTTAGCATCTGGTAAGGATCTAGCAGCTGCAATCGATTTATGGCGCGTGACAGATGACCACCATAGAGAGAGTTGCAGTAGAGTCGAGAGGCGATGAATGCATGACAGAGTATCTCTGCATCTGGGAGGGAAAGGTAGGGACGGACCTTTTGAGGTGTTTTGGAGGTGGTAGAAGGTGGATTTGACTACAGAGGAGATCTGGGCATCAAAGGAGAGGTTACAATCCAGAAGTACAAGAAGGCTTTGTACAGTTGAGGAAGACGGCAGCAGACAGTTTCCAAGAAGGCTTTGTACAGTGGAGGAAGACAGCAGCAGACAGTTTCCAAGGTTCAAGGAAGCAATGCTGAGATTCTTGAGTTGTTTTCGATCCTACTAGAAAAAGTTCCGATTTGTTAGTGTTGAGCTGAAGAAAATTGGCAGACTGGGTTTGCATCAGCACTGCTTCCGTCATAGAAAACAGACTGCATGTGTCCAGATAGGCAAGAGGACAGCCAGGAGAGACAGGTTCCAGAGATCCCAGCATACTTCTGAAGGCGGTCAAGAAGAATGCTATGATCTGTGGTATCAAAAGAATCAGTTAGATCAAGGAGGACAAGGACAGAAGGAACATCAGCATCAGCATTAAGCAAAAGATCATTTATAATCCGGAGCAGAGCAGTTTCGGTACGGTGTTGCGGCTGGAAGCCAGACTGCAAAGATTCAAGTGCATTGTTATCTGTGAGATGTTTCATCAGCTGGCTGCCTACAGCCCTTTCAAGAGTTTTGGAGAGAAAAGGAAGATTGGATATGGGACTGAAGTTAGTTAAGACAGCCGGGTCAAGGGAGGGTTTTTGAGCACTGCCGTTACTCGGGCAGTCTTGAGGGCAGCAGGAACCAGGCATGAAACCAGGGACAGGTTGAGAGTGCGCATAATGGAAGGAGCAAGGTCAGAAGCACAGAGACTGACGATATTTGTTGGCCAGGGGTCCAAAGGGCACGTGGCAGTAGTTGATTTCAAGTAAAGGCAGCAGAATGTATTTGTTAAAAGCTGCTGACCCAAACACGCTCTGATCTTTGTGCAGTTAATTTAAGCTTTAAGAATGTGATGAGGCAAACAAAGTACCAACCGGAAGTGCAAACATTCCTACACTGTACTGCGATCACTATCAATCAATTAGTGCTGAGTTTGCTCATTACATTTTATACATTTTTATAAATTAAACATATACAGTGCCCTTAACTTTAATAAAATTATTATTTAATGCTTTTAGCCAAGATATAATTAAAATTTTAGGCAGGTTGTAAAATGTAGTAGACTGTACTGTGTTGTATTTGTTGGCATCAATTTCTCTAGTGTCCAATCTCTTTGATCCCTCCATAAAGGAAATACCACTTCCTCTTGTCCTCCAGTTGTCAGCATCACTGCGATTCCTGATTTCCCTAATTGCAAAACTGGTGACAGGCCTTCACCACTGAGTGGGCAGAGGCATTGGGACGTCTGTAAGGGAAACACTGCTATGCTTGTGCATTAATCAGGCCGATCCAGAGAATGAAAAGTCATGAGGAGGCATGCCAGTGTGTTTGAACAGAAAGTGATAGCACACCTGGAAGTGTTTCATCCACTTCTCCATTCCCAATTTTTAGCACAGACAGGTCCAGGAAAGACTTCATATAATAAACATTGCTAAGACTATTGACCTAACCCATAAAGCAATTTGAACCTGGACAATTTGCAAACAGCATTTTAAATCAAGTGCAAAAAGGAGCCAGGAACCTGATTAGCATATCTGGTAACGGATTCTAAAACAAGGATATTTTGCCAAATGGGAAAGTTTTAACCCTTTGTTGCATTTTGTGTTGTATATTGGTCGCTTTTTGTTTGTTCATAGTATGATGTACGTGATTAACTTTTCATGCTAATAACTTATTTTATGTTAATTTATTTTCAAAACAGAATTCATTTTTTGACAAACTATGAATTGAAAAGGATGTATTTGAGGTTTGACCTTTTTGATCAGGTTTGCTGTTTTGATTTTGAAAATGCAATACTCCTGCAATACTCCTGTAATACTCCTGTATTATTAGTAATCGGTATAAACGGGTTACGGTTAGGCAGACCACTATTGGTGTTAAATGTATTCCATTAAAAAGTACATGGATTATTTCAATTACATGATGGCTCTGTATACAGGATGTATGCACAGTTTTCTCTCAACTGTGCTGTTGGGTGCTACACATTTTATTCTAACTTTGACTCTGGAGACCCTATATTGCCTCTAGATACAAAGCAATCAAAATTGCAACAAGACACACTTAATGAATTAGATAACTGACAAATGTGCACAATAAAATAGATCAAACCCTTCCTGTATTCATGTTCTGTTCCGGAGACGCATGATTTGGAATGTTAAAGACAAACACAGACGTTTGGAACAGTGTTAGTGTCTACATTACAGAACAGTCATAGTCCATTTTAGGTTCTTAATTTATGATTTTTAAAAAGTCTTTTTGTCAGTATTGGTTAAACAAAAAATGTCTCTTGTTATAAAATGCAGTCTTTCTCTAAAGTTGGCTCAGGAAAAACACATATAGTAGGAATGCTAAAAATAATTTGCTTTGGTAAAAGGAGCCATACTTTACCATTTACCAACTCAGAGATGGAAATAAGACTTCCACTTCAGTTTCTCCCATTCTAGGTTTTAATATAGTACACGTTTGAATAGGCAACAAGCTCAGGTGTGTCTTATTAACCAGGAATAGATCAAACCATTATGCAATGGGAGTCTTCAAACCCGCAACGATTTATTGTTCACCCTCATTGCACCACCGATTTTAATGACATTTTGTTATGTTCTGTGTTTTTTGAAAGGAAAAGCGTGCTTTGCTTCAGACTTGTCTAGAATGTGGGTTAGACATTTCAATGTTTTGAATGTAAATATTTAGAGGGGGTCTTAATTGTTTCGTGAGAAGGGAACCCTTGTGGTCCGAGCAAAAATGGATTCATGTTTGTATAAAAAGGCTGTACACTTGCTGTTGCCTCTTAACAGGGGAAATGTGTTTACAGTTTTACATTGTCTTCTTTCATATGTGTTTTACTATTAGCAGCAGAGTTTTTTTTTTTTTTTAATTGTTGTTATTTTAAGCCACTCTGCTTGGCTAGAAATCATAGAAGAATCAGCCAACACCGTAGGGTTTAATTAGTGACCATATGAGGGGAAAAAAAACCTTTTAGTTCTTGTTTTCTATTTCTAATAATAATGTTTATAGTGTGTTTTACACACAGCCCATCAAGGCATCATACAACAAACAATATACAATAAATCATGATCATTTGATTACATCAGATGCATTAGTCATACCTTGGTGAAACAAAGCCTATATTTGCAATTACATTTCTTATGGCAATAAATCTACGTGAAGAAATTATTAATATAAATAATGAGCTGGATCCTTACAAGTCGGAACCAGGTGGGTTTAGATTTTCTTTTGAAAAGTAGAGCCAAGGGGACGATGTTTCCAGTTTATTCTAGTGCAGGTGCATGTCATTCTTTCTAGGCCCCAGATCAAAGAAGAGAATCTGGAATTGAGTAACAATGTGTGTGCTTTTGTGAAAATATTTAGACTGGGAAACTAATGAACAATCAGGGTGTTGTACTCCTTTCCTGGAGGGGGCCGCAGTGCCTTCTGGCTTTCATTCCACCCAAGCTCTAAATTACTTAATTTGTCTAATTATTTGATTTTAATTGGACACATTTAACACTTTTCTCTACACTTTTTTTTATAAGTAGTGTACCTTGAATCAAGTGCCTTTTTAAAATCACCAACTGTAGACCTTAAACAAATATTAAACATGTCCAATTGAACAAATAATGAGATCAGTTAAGTTAATTGTGAACTTAAGTTGGAATGAAAACCAGAAGACCCTGCGGCCCTCGAGGACTGGAGTTTGACACCCCATGCCCTAGACGATATACAATCCTTTTGTGTCCTGTGTCTTGTTTGTATTTGGAAGTGGAACTGACATAATGGACAAGTACGCTGGGGGTTTGAATCACAGAATCACCTGGCATGTTAACTTACATTGTATTGCTTTGTGTTTTTTGTTTCTGTTTTCTCTCTCTATTTCTTAATCTGAAATAAAACAAAGCTCTTCTACAAATATAACTTCCAAAGATCATTCTGAATAAAACTTTTCCTGCTCTGAAACCAGTATTTTTCTCTCGGTAAAGGCCATCTCAGGTCAGAAAAATACCTTCTCAAGTAATAATATCATTAGCCGAATATATCAATGTGTACATCAAAAAACATTGTCATACTTTTAAAGAAAAAAGCATAAGCTTGGACAGTGAGACATGGGTTTGTTTGTTTTTTTCTTCTGGAAGTCTAAATAAGGCAACTGGTTGAGTGCTTGCAGTTGTGTACAGTGTTTTTGTTGACTTTGCATTGCATGATTAAGTGGAATTATTCCTCTTGCACAATAAGAACCCCCCTTCCATCAGAAACAACAGCTGTTGACAGCTGCATCAGACACTGCAGGATAGTAATAGGATCATCGCCAAAATCAAATCACAGACGGTTTTACTCTAGCTTGGACTTTCCCTTTTGAAAAAGTGGAATGTGATGCATAATTAAATCTTTTGCTCTACTACAAAGTTTCCAATTAGATTCCAAGCCAAGTTGGCTCCTATTAAAAGTTATTTCAATCTGGTGGCTGTGTTTAGTGTCTCTATCACTTATAATTGGCTTAAAGTGAGCAATAGATGATTGCTTGCTAGGGAGAGGGAGCTGAGTGATGGGCATTCTGCTAACTTGTGTTGTAGTTTTTCAGTAACATTGAAAAGTACGTACTGTCAAATTTGACAAAACTTAAGTGTACAGGTCAGTGTGTTCTGTGATTTAGAGGCCCAAGAACTCCACTGCACAAGTAAGACTGCACAGTGCAGTCTCTAGTGATTTTAGACATTTTCCTTTTGCAGAGTTTTATTGTAAGATGGAAGACTGCTTTTGACTTTGCCAAAGCTTTACTGTGAAAACCTTAAGATACAATTCGAACCTACAATACTTATTTTTTCGCTTGATGTAGGCAGGGTGTTGTGTGCAATTTAGATTTAAAGATGTTTTTCTGCCCATTTGGATTAAAAAACATCTTATTGCACAATTGTAATAAAGTTTCTGCAACTAAGTATGATTAAACTCTCCTATTACAAATATGACAGCACCTCAGACTTTTTTGTCATCCCACGCTTTTAGTAGTTTCAAAATCTAAACATATCCTGTCTGTTGCTGAAATAACTCAACAGTAGAAAAAGAAAGTTATTTTTTCTTAATTTTTAATACATCACTAAAGGCAGGAAATAACTTCAATCCACAAATCACTGATGAAACCATCAGCCAAAAAAGTGTGTCTACTTGACTATCTACCCTGTTTTTGATATACCACAGCGGAATCGTTTTATTGCACTGGGGAATAACTTGGAATGTACTGACAGTATACAGTAACCAGAGAGCTACCAGTCCAATTGTGGTGAAACTTACTTAAACAGATTCTTAAACACAAGTTGATGAGTACATCGGATTATGTGGATAATTGGATGTAACACTTTCTAAGGACTTTCTTTAGTACAAGTTATCGGGGGTGGGGGTGGGGGGGTATATGCGAGTCATCTCTCAATCTGTATGTCAAACTTACACCTGTGCGCACAGTGTCTGTACGTCATGGTGTTGCCGCTACATGTGGTGGTGAAAGATTAAAGAAGGGGAATGAAAAGCTTTCTACAGAATTCTGCCTGGAAACTGTTGTCATGGTGGCTAATGGAAGCAGTGACAGATGGTGAAACAAGAGTGTAAAGTGTTTGAGTTTCAGGCAGCATTTTACAGTAGGTTTTCAGTTTTTAGAGCACCAGTATGTTTCTTAGTTTACTTACTAAAGTACACTGTACTGTATACACTGCACACTGTACAGAGCCCTTTTAATTGTTTTTAATTTGTTTGTGCAGATAAGATAGTAATTTAGACTAAGCCGCAAAGGAATTTCTTTATTGTTTTAAGCTTTCAGTTTTGTATTTTTTACTTTTCACCTCACTGTTTCAAGTGGTTAACTGACAAGTTGTCAGACTACACCGCCAGTATCTCAACAAGTGCTCCCTCAAGTGTTAAAACGAGGTGATTTTTTTATCTCTAAGTTAACAGTTGTAGCCACAGTCACTCTTCACAGCAACAATGTAATAAAGTCCTAACCAAAGTGGCTCTAATTAAAAATGTGCTCAAAAAAGAAAATGCTTGTTTATTTTCTACACTAGTGGCGGCTGTCTCTTGCCACTGTAGTAAAGCCATTACCAAAATGAAATTCAAACCGAAAATCAGTTTGTCTTTCCTCCTTCATTTTCTGCTGTTTTCTTTCTCAGCAAGGCTATTTGTTCTTTGTAGGGGGAACAAACTAAAAAACTGTTCTAACACTAGTTTTCATAAAATCTTAGTGGGCCTGCTTATTTTTAAGAAGGTAATTAGCCTACTTTATTTTTCTTTCCAAACACTTTGAATTCAGGCATTTTTTATTTCGGCACCATATTTTTTTTTAACTAATATTAAGTTATGACCTTCTTTATTTTGGCTCAAACAACACCGCCTATTAGTGATGTCTGCAAAGTGCACCTGTATCCACTACACACAGTTACTTTAAAGGATACTTTCTTACTCAGTTAAAATCGTATGTGTGTCACTGTGTAAACTGTTGAAGTAGGGTACATTCAAGATGGGAGTGTGCTGATGCTGATAAGCCAGGAAATTTGCCAAAATAACACTGTATACAGTAGAGGCCACTGATTGAATGGTAAGTACAGTAAGTAGCCTAGTATGTAAAACCTAAAATCTGATGTTGGTTTTGTATCATTTTCTTTCAATAACTCTATGACAAGCTTTTTATCAGTGAGTATTGTGTACAAACTAAACATGTGAATTAATTTGGTGTCAGCAAAGTATTTTTGATTGAAAGGAAAACAGAGGTCTGTGGGCAGAAGAGGCTGGAAAACTACACTGAAAGAGGGCTGGCACACAATGCTGTGGATGATGAAGCCAGGCATTTGTGCAGACTCCTAGAAACATAAAAGAAAATCGCTTTTGACTGTTTTATAGCCATGTAGTCCTGTGTTTTAGAGAGACCTCCTGGAGCCTAAGAAATCCTCTAATAGTGGCATTATCTGCTTATTTTAATAATGTCTCCACCACTCCAAACCATTCGGTGCTGTTATTTCAAATAGGTTCACTGTGCATGGCGTGTTCAGCGAGGACAATATATTTAACTTCAAGAGCTAAAAAAGTGAAACACAAATATTTTCCTGCTGAGAGATTAGTGGTGCCACATTATTGCAAATCATTCCAAAGATCAGTTGGTTTGATGTTTTTGTTCCAATGAGTAAAGACTGAAGACTGGTGCCAAAATAATGCACCATGAATCCACTGATAATCTTTGTTATTTATTTATTTATTTATTTTGGTTAAGAAATATTGTAGTTTCAGCATACACGATACAGCACAACCTCACTTGTGATTCTCTGCAAATCCTGAGGCATTTGCAGCTTCCATACTGAATATTTTGCAACATCATCACCCCAGCGAGCCAAACAGCTCTAATTTCGGAGCGTAAGCACCAATGATGCAATCTCTCTTCAATTATGTCTCATGGCAGTAATAAACCGTGGGGCAATCAAATCAGTCTTTTTGAGCCTTGTCATTGAATAAGGATAGGCACTAGGAAAAAAAATCCCTACATGCCGATTTTGATGATACACTTGAAACATACATAGGAAACGCGTATTTTGAACTGGAGGAGGACAAGATCAAGAGGAGGTTTGCACTTGACAGTATGTACACTATACGGCATCACTTTTGTGTTTGTTTGCTGTTTGCTTACAGTGATGACCACATTCAGTGCCTCTCCCCATTAGCTTTACAACTAGTGCTTTATGATCACCATATAGTTAGCTTTACTATGGACTTTTTTTTTGGATATTGTTGATTTGCTATTCGTGGTTATATTGAATTCTATAGCTTTTGTATATACATTTGATTTCCTCTTCATAATTTAAAATTATTGAAAGTCAAGAAGTATACAGTATGTTAGTTTATATGCCAAAAATGAAATGCATTTGTTTGTTTTGTTTGTTTGCTTTACATTGGTGGCCACATTTAGCATTGCCCCAATGTAGTTAGGTTTACTGCTTTGTTGCCATTTTATAGTTTCTCTATGTACCTTTTTTTTGTTGTTGTTATAGATCATTTTTCTATAGACTTTATTTGTTATTTGCTATTCATGATTATACTGAACTGCGATGGAGTTACATCCTGTTCAGGGTGTAGTCCCACCTTGCGCCCTGTGTCTGTTGGGTTAGGCTCCGGCTCACCGCGACCCTGTGGCGGATAAAGCAGTTAATGATGATGGATGGATGGTTATATTGAATTCTATAATTCTGCATTTTGTACTTGTATTTATTCATATATGTTAAGGTGTAATAGGACCAGGAGCCCTGTACAGGAGAAGGGGCAGGGCAAAGCCCTGCTCCTATAAAGTATATTTGTTTTGTATTATAATTATTATTATGATTTATTATGTGTTTAAATGACAGTGAAAGCCGTGCGTTTTGTTATTTTATTAAATGTGATGGTGAAGACCCGTGGGTGTTTGTTTGGTAGTGTGGATGGGAAGCCCCATCCACAATTAAAAAACCTTGTGCAGAAGGTGGCCATCTCCCTATTAATTAATTGTTTAATTTATTGCTAATTGGGAGATGGTCACTTGCATGAAAGCCTGCAGCGATCTGCACTGTGTGGGTGTTCGGAGGAGTGAATGAGAGCGAGAGAGGACAGTAAAAATAAAGATACAAATAAATACGATCAGCATTGTTTATTGTTTGTGTTTTTCTTTTGTTTGACATTTGTTTTTGTTCTGTGAGCAGTGTGTTTTTGTTAAAATATTTTATTTATTTTTGGTTTTGAAAATAAACGGCTTTGCAGCGGCTTTGCAGCTGCAGTGACTTTGTTTTTGTTCCTGCTTCTGGCCTGACGTCACCCTGTCACATGTGGTTTTAGAAGTGGGATCACCAGCGCCTCCTGGACTCAGGCCGGAACGGGTACTGCAGGGTTTAGTTTTTTCTTTTAGTTCGTGAAGAAAAATGGGAAAGCAGCAGCAGCAGCGAGGGGATGGTCGCAAGCCCCATCATGTCTCTGCCAAGGTGGACTTCTGCATTATGTGCTTGAGGGGTGAGGAGTGGTGCTTTTAAAGTTGGCGAGGTCGGGCACGCGTTGCCCGACTACTACCACCCCCCACCTCAGGAAAAGGAACAGTGTTCACTATCTGTTCTTTTGATGGAAGGACAAATTCAAATTTGCTGAGAAAAACTAGCAAGAAACTGAGCAGTTTTAAGTACTGAGTGTCATGGTACGGTAGTTACTCCTGCCAAGTTGGAAAAGAAAGCAGTAAATACCACAGCTCCCTAGAGGACCCAACTTTATAACTTTGGTATCTCCATAACTATCCCTATTGTTTGAATGCAGTTCTACTTATGTTGCAGTAAAAATCTCTTAACACCAATTAAAAAAAAAAAAAAAAAAAAAGTATATTGATAGGTTAGAAAGACATAGTCGGTGCTTTGTTTTGTTTCATTTCAGCTGCATCAAATATGCCATCAGAGTTTATTCTGCAAAAAATGTGGAGCACAGTGTTGTAGCCAAAAATGCCACAAAGTTAAATCTAAGTTGTCTAGGTTGTCTACAATATAAATCCCTTTAGTCAGGTATTAGTCTCTCTTGGAGACATGGGTTCAAGTCACTCGATTTTCAAAAATATAAAAAATTGATGTGAAATACTGCTTTTAAAAAATGGACAAAAACAGTCATATTACACTAAAGAGATCAAATAGGATGGACCAAAGACTCCAATTGCATAGCAGTTTGAGACATACCTGATTTTACTATGAGTTTAATAAGACATGCCTGAGATTGTTACCTGTACACTGCAGCTAATCAAAAAACCTGGAATGAGCCCAGTTATAAAAAATGGGGCTAACACCCTTTTTTTTTCAGGTCACTAGTTCTGTAAACAATAACTTTTGAAAAACTACAGCTTTAGAAATCATTGAAAAGTGTGCTCTTGGTCCTTGTCAAATTCAGCCCATGAGAAATGTACCACAAGGTTCAACGATTAGTCTACTTTAATTTGCAATACATACAGTACTGTTACGTTATAGTCTTCTCTGGTATGTAAAATATTTAATCAAACTAAACTCACATTTCCTTCTTGAGCACCCACCATATGCTATAGCCAATTTAAAAAAAAAAAAAAAAGCCACTCTGCTTTATTTATAAAATGGAACCCTCATTTGCTGATAGATAATAAGAGAGCAGCACAAACAGGCACCAGTTTGTCTGCATTAGCTGTATTCTGGATAACTCTGCTGTGAACTCTGGAAACTTATGAAATTCTACCGTGACTCGCTAACTTCTCACTACCATACGTGCAGTCTTAACAAGAAGAATCCCCCTGCTCCCAATTTGGGAGTCTAGTGTAGCAGCTCCAGGCTCCAGCTGATGTCCCTGATTCTTGTTGATAGTCAGTAACCTCCCGCATTTGGGGCCTACATAATCAGTATCATCACTATTGCTCTGGAATCCCTGTACAGACCGAGAAAGCAGAGAGGCCGTTTGTGAAAGGATAGCGTCGCGGCAAGGCTGGCTGCCACCAGGAGACTCAGAGATGGGAGATCTGTGATTTAAGCGCCAAAGCGCGCTTTTTTTTTTTTATTAAAGCGAAATAAAAAAAGGTTTCAACACACAAATCAATAATGTAAACAAAAGAAGCACACTCCCATGCAATGCTATCGTGGTGCGATTGCTGAGAACACAGCCTGCTACTTTCAGCTCTTTTCCTAACTAAGTTACCTCTTCTAAATAAAAGTCATGTTTTATGTTTAAGTGCAGATGGTGCACCAGAATGTAACCGGTCCCCTTGCATTAACCAGTCCCCTTGCAACACTCTGTCTCTAAGAAATACATCAGTAAAAAATACCACATAGAACAAATGTGATATTTCTAAAATCCATTGGGGGCCAGGTTAATGGTTACACTGAGTTTCACGGGGTGGAACAAGGCCACCTGCTGAGATGTTTTAGGACATAAAGTTAGTAACAGATAACATATAAAGAGAGGCTCTGTCCTTCAAAGGCCCTACGCATATAAGAGGGGATCCGTCGTTGAGGAAACTCGACGAACAGGAGGGGGGGTCACTGTCTCTGAGATGACCCGACAAACGAAGAGGGGTCACCGTCTCTGAGATGACCCGACAAACGAAGAGGCTTGCGAACCAGAAAGAAAAAACATTGGTTAGTAATATTAACACAAATGAGGTTCTGACTCTTCAATGGCCCAACATGACCCACCTGACAAAAGAGGGGTTCCATTGCTTGGGGCCCTCACATGAATAGAGGCATCAGAGCCTGAAACAAAGGATCATGCATGCTAAAGGAGGGGTTTGGCCGGGGGTCCCCTCTGACTCACGGAGAACCCTCCTCTATGAGGTAAATGAAGCGACGCTTAACAAAGGGTTGGAGAAAGTGGAATCACTAACCCCCCAGAGGAGACCGATGCAAAGGCGGTTTGAAATTCTAGTGGAGGAGGAGGAAACGAAAAAACACAAGACAACTAGGAGGAGGAGACTAAGGTTTAAATAGAATAGATTTAATTGGTGGAAGATGATGATAGGGCGTACGGGCCTAGTACCACCCCCTGAACCACAAATATAGGTTAACATTACCAGGATGTTATGACTGTAACAAAAAATGATAGACTGTACAGAGTGAATCTAAACAAGAAAACTAGTTAAGATAACCGATATTTTATACTCCTAGCAAGCTGTTCTTATCCTTCCGCATATGATCGACATTTCGCAATGTGGATAAATTACTGGTTGAAGCCTGTGGTAAACAAACTGTTTGCTAGTTTTATCTCAATTCATGATTCGGTAAAGCAAAGTCAACCCTATCATAATAAATCACTTTTCAGTCATTAAGGAACCCAGAATTGTGTAATTGCAGTACAAGCGTCAGCCAACCACTTTGTTTCCTCATCCTCGTAGAGCTTGCTCTACATTGTCTACACTCCAGCATAAGTGTATCTGTGGTGGAAAGGTCAGGTGAGGAGAGGAATGTGGGTGTCTCCATTCCTGCCTGTCTGTCTTCAGGCTTTACTCTCTGTGAAAACGCATTACCATGGAGGAGAATCGGACATTCCTGCAGGCTTACCTCAGGTTCCTGGTGACATGATTGATGCTGCCAAGCCGGAGAGGGGCTGACGTAGCGGTGCAGCATGTAAACTATACCTGAGAATTATCTAAAAACTGTGAAAGCTGCTGTGTGTTTCATGTCTTTGTGAGTCATGCAGTGAAGCGCTGCCATCCTTTCATTTGCTGTTGCTGCAGAGTGCTTACCTCAGCCCCAAACACTCGCCTCCCCTTGCCAGATCTGATTACTGCAAACAGATGTGTTCTAATGAGTTTTAACCTTTCATTTGGGTAATGAGTATTACCATAGGCACCTACATTCATCAAAGGGATCTCTCTCTCTCTTATATAATTTATATATATATATATATATATATATATATATATATATATATATATATATATAAATGTGTGTGTTTGTGTGTAAAGGCGGCATTTTTATTCCTTTTTTGTAATTGTTTTGCTCTTAAACTGAGACATTTAAAACTGTACAGCTTGGTGATTTTGCAGTGTTTTCTTGTTCAATAAAGACTTAAAAAGAAAAGCACCTTTTGAAAGGTACATTTTTGTTTTTAATTCAGGTTTTCATTCCATTCTATTTCTAGGTGCATTTTAATCAGAAAACCTTCACTGTTTGTAATCCTACAATTATTGCGATTACTATTTAAAGTAACTATCTTTTAAAGCTGCTGTGCCTCACAAGCGTGCTCAATTTTACAATAAAATACTGCATATCTCCTTGATGTATTCTTCTTCTGTACCTGCACCAGGGAGCAGCAAAACAGAAGCTAAAAAGGGGCTTGATGACTTATCAAATGGTGTTTTTGTTACAACTCAGTTTAAATGTCGGTAACACTCAGAAGTACTGCATTAGAGTTTAAAATAAATAATGACTATATTAATTTGTATAAGACCACATATGTACAACACTTGTGTACCGTAT